>NC_045970.1:59853864-59888763 GCF_010909765.2 Amblyraja radiata | reverse complement strand
GTCGCTGGCCAGCAGGAGGCGACAAAATGAGTGAGTGGGGGGGGGGGGGGGGGGGGGGAGAAGGTTTTAATGAAAAATGTGGACATAAACATAACGAAATGTAATGAGGAGTGGATAGTTGGAATGAAAAGTGAAATGTCTACCGAGATGGCTGCTTCTATGGGTGAGAAGTCAGTTTATTTTTGAAATATTTGGGGGTGGGGGTGGGAGAAGGATTTGATTAAAAAGGTGTACTTAAACACGACGAAATGTAATGAGGCGCGGATACTTAGAAAGAAAAGTGAAATCTCTACGGCGATTGTGCGTCTGGATTCGGCGTGGCAAGGAATGAAAGGAAGAAATGCAGCCGGCAGCCGTACATGTAAATGGATCCATTCCGATTGGACATCTGCGAGCATCGGCCATTCCGATTGGACATCTGCGAGTATTGGGCATTGTGACATCACACGATGGAACGAATCGAAAGGCAGCCGGATGGCAGGCGGCAGCCGGACGGCAGGCGGCAGCCACAGAGTTTTAATAGTATACTAGACCAAGTGCAGACCCGTTGGGTCTGTTTCCCCAACGGCGTTTTTGGGGGGGGGGGGGAGGGGTGAGAAACTTCTATAAACATTGTACTACCGTGTACCGATCTGGCTGTATTTTGGCAACTTCCTCTCGTCTCTTGTGCTGTTCTGCTCATTACTGCTTCTCAACGTTGCTTTGTGTTGTTCCTTGAACATCCAGCAACTCGATTGCTCCCATCTCTTTGCATGATGAAAAAAAAAGAGAAAGATATTTATCACGATGTAGATATTCATAAATTTGTAAAGGTAATTTCATCTATTGTAGACATTTATAAACTTCTTAAGACAATTATGTATATAAATTCATTTACCTATAATTTAAAAAAAAAACATTACACAATTATGTACCATTTTGTATTTAATTTGGAAGCTTATTGTTGTGTCTCTTGTTCCATGCAAACTTCCAATAATTTTTGAAGCTCCTCAAGAGGTTCAGTCCTTTCTTGTTCTGTCTCTTGTTCACTTCTGCTCCATGCTGCTTCTCAACATCTCTTTACAGTGTCCATTCACCATCATGCAACTTGTTTGCTCCTGCTTCTGGGCATGAATTTAAAAAAAGGAGATATTTATTTCAATGTAGATATTTATAAAATTCTATCTGTCAATCCATCAACATACAAATAAAGAAGAGTTTTTGTATCATATACCAATTTCGGTGTTTTCTATCAATTTCTTGTTGTGTTGCTTGTTCCCTACTGTCCTTCATTTATTTCTCGCAGATCCCAAAGACGTTCAGTCTAAATATCTCGGATCCAGAAATGAGGCGACAGTGACAGCTCTAGACAAAAAGGCAGCATTTGAATGGTATTAGGGCATTCTGATAAAACTGAAGTAAATTTGTATCATGGATAAAAAAAAACAATGCACGGGTCTGAAATAATCTCAAATACTGACCTTTCATCCATCTTAAGATCTGAAGTTGATTTTCACTGATGGTTACAGAATTTTCAATTCCACTGCAACTCCTGGGAAAATGCAGTCAATCCTTACAAACAAAATAACTCGACAATAGACCAAAGTGGAAAGTAACACTCATGTCAAACAACAGAAAAGGTAACGATAATTTCCTACAAGGCAGAAATTAACCACATAACCTTGATACGCAATGCCATTACCAACACCAAATCCTCAAACATCAATATCTCGTCAATCATCATTTACTCAATAATTGACTCAACAATTGAACTGTACCTGATACATATACCCTAGATGTGCAAGCCTGTAGTTTTATATCCTGCAGCAAATAATCCATCTGCAAGCTTTATCGTGAAGCATGAGAACAGCTCCAGCAACTTTCGATCCAAAAATCAAATACAACTGTTAAGATTTTACATGTCACTTAATGTGTCCTTGAAGCTTTTTCTGAGGCAGCATTTTAAACTTTTGTGTGCAGAAATGCGATTCCTGTGTTAAACATCCCTTGTTGAACTGAGGAGCAATAATCAAAAGTGTCGAAACTCTGGACATTCAGTTCCTTCCTGCATCGCTTTTTGCCTTCAGTTTTGCCTACTTTCATTGACTTTAGGAAAATTTGAGCACTTAATGCAGCAGTCATTTCTCAACAAAGCATTTGTTTAATCACAACATTCCTGGTTGATGTCCCATCTTTCAGGAACACTTTTACTTGTTCCTTCACCTTTCCTCTGCTAAGAGCTACATATAGTTGGCCATGTTGAAATACTGGTTTCTCAAGGTATATCAAGACCTTCTCCATGGTTTGTCCTTGTGCCTTATGAATTGTCATTGCAAAACTCGACAGAATAGGGAATTGGCTCCGCCTAATGGGAATGTTTTCATCTTCTGTCAAATTGATCTTCATCCTAGGAATTAGAACAATATCTTCTTTGTAGGCCCCCATGTTGATTCTAGCAACTATGAGATTATTGTGTAGCTGTTCTACAATCAACCTCGTTCCATTGCATAGCTTTGGGGGTTGCAAGTTTCTGATTAAAACAATTGGAGATCCTTTCTTCAACTCCAATTTGTGTGGTGGTAAACCACAAATCTCGACTGAATCGAGGAATTCCGTTGGGAAGTGAGTTGAATTTGTTCCGTCAGTGACAGAATTGAAAGAATAGTACTCCCTCATGGTTCCAGGGAAGCGTCTGACACACGCAGAATTGATTCTTCTCATCGTATCATTGTGAGGAACCAAGATACAATTGTTAGAGAATAATGTTGCAGGGTGGTCAAATGCTGGATAGATATAATCAATGCAGTCATCCAGTGTTCTTGCTGAGAGAACCATGTCTTCTGGAATGTTAATTTCATTGTCTTCATTCTTTGCAATCTTGTCCTCTCCTACATCCAACAAAAATTTAGAATACTCACCCTTTCCTTCGCTCAATCGCATATTTCTCTTCAATTCAAACTTTGTGAAAGTCCGCCACAAGTACGATGTCTTGATGCAGGCGTTTTGAACATCAATATCACTTCCCATCTTCACTACAGGAAGGAGTTGTCTAAAATCACCACAACAAATGGTAAGAATTCCGCCAAAATGATCCTTTTTGCGGCATACATCTTGAAGAGTTCTGTCCACCGCTTCAAAGCACTCCCTCCTAATCATTGGACACTCATCCCAAACAATGAGCTTCACTCTCCTGAAGAAATCTCCCGTTTTAGAGTTGCTGTTGATGTTGCATGTTGAATCCTCCGTCACATGGATAGGTATCTTGAATCGTGAATGTGCAGTTCTTCCACCAGGCATTAATGTGGCTGCGATACCAGACGATGCTACAGCAATGGCAATTTGACCTTGAGCTCTAACCGTGGAGAGGATCAAATTTATGATAAATGTTTTTCCTGTTCCTCCTGGTGAGTCAATGAAAATCATTGAAGATAGATCCCTCTGCAAGTAGTCGCACACATGGTCATAAACTTCTCTCTGCTCAGCATTCAGCAGAGGCTCATTCTCATCAACAAATCGCTGTTGTTCTGATCTATTGTAATTCAATTCATTAAGTAAATCAACATTTTCACCATCAATGTCCATCCTTTCATTTCTTGGTCGGGGCAAGGTAAAATTTTCCAGTGTGGTGTTGCAATTCTCAAGCTTGTCCTGAATATAAAAGAGAGCCTGATCATGATGTCTGTCATCAATTGTGATATTCTGACCACTTTTTCTTCTTCGCTCGCTTTCAAGGTAATCCTCAGACATGCAATTCTTGAAGCGATCCCATAATTGTAGAGGATCATTGATGTCAGTATTTGTCAGCAGAACAACAAACAAATCCCTGATTGCCCTGGGGAGTCTTGTCATTTCAGCATCTTCCATTGTTTGTTGCCAATGGTCGTCAGCTTCCAACAAACCTCTTTCTCTGCAGACGTCTTTGAAGGAAGGAAGAATTACTCCATTATGTGTCTTCAAGGACTCGAAAGACACTGGTCCTTTCACGTGATGCAGAAGCAGTCTCATGTAGAAGAGGTCACCTAGTTTTGGAGAAATGACATGTATTCGTCCAAGAACGTTGACTTCAAAAATACCTGGGAAGTTATCCACACTCTTTCCAACCTTCCTTCTTTGCCATCTCTTGCTGCTCCATGTATAAAATCGAGGTACATCAACGTACAATAGTGTTCTTGCAAACGGATCTTCAGAACTCAATCGAACAAATTCAGTCAAAGTGGTTCTCGCAATTCCATCATTCATCCCTTGCTGAGCAGCATCAAAAAATACTTGTTGTTGGTCTGGTAGATGTATATCAAGTCGAATGACAGGGGGGTGTCTCTCATGAGTAAGAAATCCAAGGACTGATGCCCCTGCCTCTGAAGGACCAATGTATCTTCCATTCAGGTACTGTTTAATCTCGTCATTTACGTTAATTCCAAAAGCTGCCTGATCACATCCCTTCAAGGTGTACTTGATGACGTATTTGATTGACTGTACAGAGCAGCATATTTCGACGTTGAGGTGACATTTGAAAGCCTTCAATAGTTCTGCATTATAGGGCACAACCCAATTAGAAGTAATAGTCTTTAACGAACGTCCTTCTTGATGTCCCTGAAATCCTCCCATTGCGGGAGATCTTCTCCTGTACAGAGGATACGAATCATCTCCATACATTGTGCTTTCGACAAATGGCTTTGGGAATCTCTTGGTGCATCTTCCTTCCTTCCAACATCGAGATGTGGCCTTGCAGAACGGTCCATGGATCATGTGCTTGAGTACCAATTTATGCAGCTCAGGATCTGCTTGTGGGTCTGGAATTTCAGCTTGCACAAATCTTTCATATTGTTGAGGTCTTGGCTTACTCGCTTCATCAAGCCAAAGCAGACAATGGAAATGAGGCAGGCCTCTCTTCTGATATTCCATAGTCAAGATGAAAGCAATACAGTTTCCAAAGAAGCCATCTGGTCCAGTGACGGTCTTCATGAATATTTTTCTTTTCAGCTCGAATACTCTTGCTATTAATTCCGGTCTATCAGACGGCTGCTGATTTGGAAAGAGGCACTGTCGGATCTCGCTCCAATTTGGATTGCAGGTCATTGTAATGAAGAATGCAGCAGTACCATACTTCCGAACATACATCATGGCGTCCTGGCATCGTCCCATCATATATCTGGGACCACCGACAAATGTTGAAGAGAGGATGATGCGCCTTCCAATGTTTTCCAAGTTATCATCATCATGTAATGCATCCGTCAGTCCTTTGTACGTCGTTGACCTCAACGATACCTGATTCATGCGAATATAATTCAGTCTATCACCTTCAATTTTAGCCGCCATATCTACAAGATATTGTTGGAAGAGTCGTCCTCCTCTCAAAAGCTGGTTGAATTCATTGTCACGATTCATGATCCTATATGCATAATATCGCATTAGTGTCAATTTTCTGCCGGTACTCATTTGGAGTTGTGAATGCCATCCGTCATCACCAAGTGGAAAGAAAAGGATGTATTGAAAACTGTCATAAGACCTATGGGACTCTGAAATGATTTGCAGACCTCCTTCTGCTCCTCCTCTTCCTCTACTTCTCAAGACAATGTGGCGTGATGTTGCCACAGGCTCATTACTGTTTGCTATGAGGACGGCAACTTCATTTGCAGTTTGCGTGTTAAACCTCCGTTCATGTTGGAAAGGTGGCCGATAATTGGGATCAATAACGATTGATGCCTCCGGTAAATCTCTAATTCTCTCCATCGCCATCACAAGTGAATGAATGTAAGGGTTGTTTAGTCTTATCATGTTTTCAAGCGTTTCAACAGTGTCCCTTTGAATACCAGCATCTTGGAGTATACTCATTCGCAACCCAATGCTATCTTGCGGGTCCATGAAATAGATTTGTAAGAATTTATTTTGTTGATCTTGGTCAGGCATCAAAGAACCAATGAAATGATGAATCTGGCCTTGAATGATCACTGAAGGATTCCATCCATGTGACATCACTTCCTTGGCACCAAATGACGTGAATTGAAAGAGACAATTGTATTGTCTAATATTCTTTTGGAACTCATGTGCTTGTGGCGTGTCACCTGTATACAAATTAATGAGTGCATTCGGGAGTGTTTTCAGAGGTGCAATCTTGACCTTACCCTTCATGCAGCAAAAGTTGGTCGTTTCTGCTGAGAAGTGTTGAGCTCGACAATGAAGGCAAACATGGGTCATTTGACCAACATCAGCATTAATATTTCTCCTTTTTAGTCGTGCATTTCGTTGTTCATCCAGCCTTCCAGTTCTTTCATTTCCCATCTCTGAATCCCTTCTCATTTGTATTATTTCTTGATGTTCCTCAAGATGTTGAGATGTTTCTTGATGCATTTCTTGAGTTCTTCTCTCCTGCTCCCTCTCTCGTTTATTTCTGAGACGCTGACTTGTTTCTGGCTCTGTCTCCTGAGTTATTCTCTCCAGGTCCCTCTCTTGTTTATTTCTGAGACGTTGACTTTTTTCTTGCTCTGTCTCTGGAGTTCTTCTCTCCTGCTCCCTCTCTCGTTTATTTCTGAGACGTTGACCTCTTTTTGGCTCTGTCTCTCGAGTCCTTATCTCCTGCTCCCTCTCTCGTTTATTTCTGAGACGTTGACTTCTTTTTGGCTCTGTCTCTCGAGTCCTTCTCTCCTGCTCCCTCTCTCGTTTATTTCTGAGACGTTGACATCTTTTTGGCTCTGTCTCTTGAGTCCTTATCTCCTGCTCCCTCTCTCGTTTATTTCTGAGACGTTGACTTCTTTTTGGCTCTGTCTCTCGAGTCCTTCTCTCCTGCTCCCTCTCTCGTTTATTTCTGAGACGTTGACATCTTTTTGGCTCTGTCTCTCGAGTCCTTATCTCCTGCTCCAACTCTTGTTTATTGATGAGACGTTGACTTCTTTTTGGCTCTGTCTCTCGAGTCCTTCTCTCCTGCTCATTCTCTCGTTTATTTCTGAGACGTTGACTTATTTCTGGCTCTGTCTCTCGAGTTGTTCTCTCCTGCTCCCTCTCTCGTTTATTTCTGAGATGTTGAGTTGTTTTTTGCTGCATCTCATGTACACTTCTCTCCCGCTGTCTCCCCTGTCTATCTTCTAGACACTGAGATGTTTCAGGCTGTGTCTCTTGTGCCCTTCTCTCCTGGTTCGTCTCATGTGCACTTCTCTCCCGCTTTGTACCCTGACTATCTTGGAGACAGTGAGATGTTTCTGGCTGTGTCTGTTGTGCCCTTCTCTCCTTGTTTATTTCTGGATTATCTCGGAGATTTTGTGTTGTTTCTTGCTGAGTCAGTTGTTCCCTTCTCCTCCTCATTACTTCTCGATGTTTCTTTTTCTCATCACACGACCGCCCTGTATGTTTATTCTTTCCTCTTGGCATGATTTGAAAACAGAATCTCTGTTGGCAATGAAGACTGTAATAAGTTATACAAAATGGAATTTTTCCGAATTTTAAAAAGCCGAAACACACTCTCAGATGAATTTATTCAAAATGGTAGATATGAGATCAAATGAAATAAATCGCAAAGAAATTTTGTTGAAATCTCAGTTGTCAAAGAAAACAGATCAATTTCTTGAAAATTGTTCCTTTCCTCTAGAATGAAATCAATCACAATGAAACCTGTTGCCAATTACAATGAAATGTCTTTTTAAATATGTTATCAATTTAAACGTCAAATAAAAACCAATAAAATGTTTTCAATGAAAGACAATCGTTAATCTCAAAATTGTAAAGATGTAACAAATGGGGTAATTTTAATGTTAGAAAACAGTCTTTATGAATTAAAGACAATAGTCAAGAAGTCTGTATTCTCAAAATGATAAAGATTTTTCAAATTGGGTAAATTTAACGTATAAAAAGTTTATGTCAAAATATTTTGTGTAAAAAATTTTAAAAATAGTCAACGATGACAGTGAAAAAACAATGAATTTGAATCTAAGTTGTCAATGAAAAGTCAGCAATTATTTTTTTGTTAAACAGTTTTTGAAATTAAAAGTATGTGTTAAAATGCAGTAATATTAAGTGAGAAGTAAATCAATTCAATGAAAAACAAACAATGAATTTTACAATGAAATGCAATCAAATGGTAATGTTATAAAATTATTCGTTTAAATGAAATGCACTCTTCTCTATGCTTGCGCCTCCACAAACAGATCAGAGCGTCTTCACACTATGCACCCGACCTCACAACTTATCTTCTTTTAAAAAAGTCAACGATGACAAAGTGAAATTTCAATGATTATAGTTTTCAAAGGCAAGCGTTTAGAATCTAGAAATTTCAAAATGGTAAAGATGAAACAAACGGGGAATATTTAACGTTAGTAAAACGTTTTTTCAGAGGCAGGGGAGGAAGAGGGGGAGGGGAGGGGGGAGAGAGGGAGGGAGGGGTGTTGAAATTATCAGTTTTTAAAAGTAATGTTAAGTGAGAAATAAATCAAAGCAATGAAATAAAAATATAGAATTTAACAATAAAATGTTAATGTTAAAAATGAAATGCACTCTTGAAGATTTATAATGAACAGTTAAATGAGAAAAATCAAATTGATAAAAATAAAGAAAATTACAATGAAATGCAATAAAATTTTATTCTTTAAAAAATAAGCTTGTAAATTAAATGGAATTTTTAAGATTTATATAATGAGCAGGTTGATGTGATACAAATAAATTCAATCCAATAAAAATAAAGCTGATTTTTATCGTCAGACAAATGCAATCCACGACTCCTGTCTTCACAAGCAAAGTAAGAATGACGGTTAGTGAAGAATTCAAACAATCGCTGAGCGTTCAAGATGATGTGTGAGCGCCTCCTGCACCAAAGGGGGGGGGGGGGGGGGGGGGGGGGGTGGTGCGTTTGTCGTCACACACAAAGATGAGGAGGGAGAGGGGGAAAAGTGTGGAGGGAGGGGGGGTGTGGGATCGGAGGTGGAGAGGGGTGAGGGGGAGGGAGGGGTGTTGAAATTATTAGTCTTTAAAAGTAATGTTAAGTGAGAAATAAATCAATTCAATGAAATACAAATATTGAATTTAACAATAAAATGTTAATGTTAAAAATGAAATGCACTCCTGAAGATTTATAATGAACAGTTAAATTAGTAAATTCAAATTGATAAAAATAAAGAAAATAACAATGAAATGCAATAAAATCTTTTTTTTTTAAAAATAAGCCTGTAAATTAAATTGACTTTTTAAGATTTATATAATGATCAGGTTGATGTGAAACAAATAAATTCTATCCAATAAAATAAAGCTGATTATTATTGTCAGACAAATGCAATCCACGACTCCCGTCTTCACAAGCAAAGTCAGAATGACGGTTAGTGAAGAATTCAAACATTTGCTGAGCGTTCAAGATGCTGTGCGCGCGCCTCCTGCACCAAAGGGGGGGGGGGGGGGGGGGGGTGGTGCGTTTGTCGTCACACACAAAGATGAGGAGGGAGAGGGGGAGGGGTGGTGCGTTTGTCGTCACACACAAAGATGAGGAGGGAGAGGGGGAAGAGTGTGGAGGGAGGGGGGGTGTTGGATCGGAGGTGGAGAGGGGTGTGGGGGTCTAAGCTATTGCAGTAAAGTAAACAGTGTCACTAATGCCAGCGTGTTGTAGAGTAATTAGTCGTTAAGAAATAAGCTCGGTCCTTCCTGTGAAACCTATCGGTACTCGCGGTAAAGTGAAGAAGCGGTCTCAATTAATAAGCGGCCGTTTGGCGATCGTGGAGGCGAGGATCATATCTGTGGCCGGGCAGGGGGGGGGGGGGGGGGGGGGGGGGTGGTCGTCAGTATTTTTAGTTTGCTCGTTTTCGGACCATGATAACGGGAGAAAAAGGGAGTGAAATTGATTGCTATTTGCCGCGAGTTCGTAAGTTACGCGATCGGAGCATTTTGTCCCTGCATGTTTTCGCATGAAGCTCCGAGATTATCTGTTATAGACTAATAACTGTACAACAGGCTGGCATTAGTGACAATGTTCAATTCACCGCGTTATAGTTCAGGCCCTCAATTTCATGAATGAACGTCTGAGTAAGTGAGTGAGTGAGTGAATGAATAAGGAATGAATGAATGAATGAATGAATCTATTAACGTTATAAAGGGTGCAATTAGATTAATTAAAGTCCATACAGTTTGATGTTCATAAATTCCGGCCTTTAGTCTTTCCTTTCAGGTAGGTGATTCATGGGTTCATTTGTGTTCCAGCACATCAGCATGGACCTTGTTCTCTTGCATTTTTATCCACTTCGCAGCACTTTCTTCTGTATTTTTTAATGTTTTTTGCACTAAATACAATGAAGCTGCTGCAAGTTTCCATTACATTTATTCCACAGAACAACACATTTGAATCTCCAGTAAAACAGGCATCTGTGAAGCCCTCTCAGCCATTTTGTGTGCTGGCGTGAAACAAAGCGCGTGATTGGCCAACTGGCAGACAACTCAATGTCAAACGTGCATTGATTGGAATATTAAAATCTCGACATATTGTTCGTTCTTCTCTAATTTAATTAAGTTGTGCATGTGTTGTTCATATCGAGTTTTAGGGGTTTGAAACACGTTAATATTTTTACACAATATGTGAACATATCATGTTGTTTTGAAAGCTCCTCGGCTCACAGGCTATTCTCTGTACGGTAACTATGGCAACGATGTCTTTGAGCATCTGGGCTTGTGTGGGTGATAAGCCAGTTTAGTTTTGAAGTATTGGGGGGGGGGGGGGGGGTATGTTATCCATTAAAAACGTGCGCTTAAACACGACGGAATGAAATGAGAAGCGCATACTTAGAAAGAAAAGCGAAATCTCTGACGAAGTGGAAAAGACGTGGGCGGTCCTGCGGCCCCCAATAGCCCCCAATGGGGGGGGGGGGGGGCGCCTCACACACACTAACCACCCCCACACACAGAGTTGGAAAAGTGCATAAAGACCGTTCCCTACCTGTAGCCCCCAGGGGAGATTTGGTCGTTGAAGTCTGGTCCCTGCCGTCTTAAAATAGTGTATCTTGAAGTCGTCGAAGTCGGGTCCGTCTCGGCAACGCGTGGGGGGGGGGGGGGGGGGGGTTTGCGGTGCGGCATCACACACACGAAGCTTCGACACACACAGAGCCTTAAAAGTGTAAATGCCCGACCTCTTTTCCGTTTTTCTCTAATTTAATTAAGATGTGCAGGTGGTGTTCTTATCGAGGTTCAGGGGTGAAAATATTTTCACACACACAATATTGGAACATCTCATGTTGTTTTGAAGGCTCCTCGGCCCTCATCTGACTCTCTGTACTGTCACTATGGCAACGATGTCTATGAGCACTGGGCATTGTGACATCACACGATGGAACGTTCACCATTGGCTGGGGCTCCTGCTTTGGCATATGTAAATGGCTCCATTCCGATTGGGCATCTGTGAGCATTGGGCATTGTGACATCACACGATGGAATGTTCAGCAGGGGCTGGTGCTGGTGAGGCTTGTGTGGGTGAGAAGCCAGTTTAGTTTTGAGATTTTTGGGGGGGGGGGGGGGGGGGGGGTGGGTAAGGTTTTGATTTAAAACGTGCGCTTAAACACGACGGAATGGAATGAGAAGCGCATACTTAGAAAGAAAAGCGAAATCTCTTCCGAAGTCGAAAAGACGCGGGCGGTCCTGCGACCGGTTTCGGAGTTGCGGAGAATCACAGGGAGCGCGCCAGCAAAGGGAGTGGGCCAGGGTGCCGGACGGACGGAGTTCCGTTTTGGAATCTGGGGCGAGAGTTTTATATATTATATGATGATAGATAGATATAGATGGAGAGAAGGCAGGAACGAGCCAGCACCGCAGTGGTATGAACATTGACTTCTCCAATTTCAGGTAGTCTCTGCCATCTCCTCCCCTTCCCAGCTCGACATCAGCCCACTGTTTCCGCCTCTTCCTTTCTTCTTCCTGCCCCCACCACCCTCCCATCAGTCTGAAGAAGGGTCTCTACCGAAACATCGCCTATTTCCTTCACTCTATAGATGCTGCCTCAGCCGCTGAATTTCTCCAGCATTTTTGTCCACCCATTCACACAAGTTAGAAACATAGAAACTAGGTGCAGGAGTAGGCCATTCGGCCCTTCGAGCCTGCACCGCCATTCAATATGATCATGGCTGATCATCCAACTCAGTATCCCATACCTGCCTTCTCTCCATACCCTCTGATCCCCTTAGCCACAAGGGCCACATCTAACTCCCTCTTAAATATAGCCAATGAACTGGCCTCGACTACCCTCTGTGGCAGAGAGTTCCAGAGATTCACCACTCTCTGTGTGGAAAAAGTTCTTCTCATCTCGGTTTTAAAGGATTTCCCCCTTATCCTTAAGCTGTGACCCCTTGTCCTGGACTTCCCCAACATCGGGAGCAATCTTCCTGCATCTAGCCTGTCCAACCCCTTAAGAATTTTGTAAGTTTCTATAAGATCCCCTCTCAATCTCCTAAATACTAGAGAGTATAAACCAAGTCTATCCAGTCTTTCTTCATAAGACAGTCCCGACATCCCAGGAATCAGTCTGGTGAACCTTCTCTGCACTCCCTCTATGGCAATAATGTCCTTCCTCAGATTTGGAGACCAAAACTGTACGCAATACTCCAGGTGTGGTCTCACCAAGACCCTGTACAACTGCAGTAGAACCTCCCTGCTCCTATACTCAAATCCTTTTGCTATGAAAGCTAACATACCATTCGCTTTCTTCACTGCCTGCTGCACCTGCATGCCCACTTTCAATGACTGGTGTACCATGACACCCAGGTCTCGCTGCATCTCCCCTTTTCCTAGTCGGCCACCATTTAGATAATAGTCTGCTTTCCTGTTTTTTGCCACCAAAATGGATAACCTCACATTTATCCACATTATACTGCATCTGCCAAACATTTGCCCACTCACCCAGCCAATCCAAGTCACCTTGCAGTCTCCTAGCATCCTCCTCACAGCTAACACTGCCCCCCAGCTTAGTGTCATCCGCAAACTTGGAGATATTGCCTTCAATTCCCTCATCCAGATCATTAATATATATTGTAAATAGCTGGGGTCCCAGCACTGAGCCTTGCGGTACCCCACTAGTCACTGCCTGCCATTGTGAAAAGGACCCGTTTACTCCTACTCTTTGCTTCCTGTTTGCCAGCCAGTTCTCTATCCACATCAATACTGAACCCCCAATGCCGTGTGCTTTAAAATGGATAACCTCACATTTATCCACATTATACTGCATCTGCCAAACATTTGCCCACTCACCCAGCCTATCCAAGTCACCTTGCAGTCTCCTAGCATCCTCCTCACAGCTAACACTGCCCCCCAAGTTCTGTTATCCCACTTTCCTCACCCACTCCATACACATTTGGGGCAATTTTACAAATACAAGAGATGAGAGAATAAAACACTCTTGACTTACATCGCTAATGTGTGGGATAGAACTAGTGCACGGGTGATCGGTGGTCGGCATGGACTAGGTGGGCCGAAGTGCCTGTTTCCACGATGTATCTTTAAACTAAAAACACTAAAACCAGAGGAAATCTTAAGAAGGGTCTCTACCCAAAATGTCACCCAATTTCTTCTATCCAGAGATGCTGGCTGCTCCATGGAGTTCCCCCGCACAATTAAAGCATGGAATAGTCTTCACCCTACCATAGTTACCCAATCAGACACAACTAAATTTAAAGGAGCTTAACTCCATGTCAAGAGTCAAGAGAATATTATTGTCATGTGTCCCAGATAGTACAATGAAATTCTTGCTTGCTGCAGCACATGGAAATGGCAAAGGCATTAAACGAGTATTTTGTATCAGTCTTCACCATAGAAGACACAAAAAATATTCCAACGTTGGATAAACAGGGGGCGGTAGGAATGGAGGAGCTAAATACTATTAAGATCACCAAGGAGGTGGTATTAGGGAAATTAATGAGACTGAAGGAGGATAAATCCCCTGGGCCTGATGGATTACATCCAAGGGTCTTGAGGGAGATAGCGGTGGGGATTGTGGATGCATTGGTGATAATTTTCCAAAACTCCCTGGAGGCAGGAACGGTCCCAGTGGATTGGAAAATGGCCAATGTAACACCTATATTTAAAAAAGGAAGTAAACAGAAAGCGGGTAACTATAGACTGGTTAGTCTAACATCGGTGGTGGGTAAAATGTTAGAGACAATTATTAA
Organism: Amblyraja radiata; assembly: GCF_010909765.2. NCBI lineage: Eukaryota > Metazoa > Chordata > Chondrichthyes > Rajiformes > Rajidae > Amblyraja > Amblyraja radiata. The sequence goes on along the minus strand of NC_045970.1, from coordinate 59,874,673 downwards.
AGAAACACTAACGGGGCACTTGGATAAACATGACTTCATCGGACAGAACCAGCATGGTTTTGTGAAGGGGAAGTCCTGTTTAACGAATCTGCTCGAATTCTTTGAGGAAGTAACAACCCGGGTGGATAAAGGGGAACCTGTGGATGTGGTATACTTGGACTTCCAAAAGGCTTTTGACAAGGTGCCACATAAGAGACTATTGCTAAAAATAAAAAATTATGGAATTGGGGGTAATATATTAGCATGGGTAGAGGATTGGCTAACAAATAGGAAGCAGAGAGTGGGGATAAATGGTTCATACTCGGGATGGCAACCGGTAACTAGCGGGGTTCCGCAAGGGTCGGTGCTGGGACCCCAGTTGTTCACAATTTATATAAATGATTTGGAGGAGGGAACCAAGTGTAATATATCAAAATTTGCGGACGATACAAAAATGGGAGGAAAAGTAGGGGATGAGGAGGATAGGAAGAGTCTGCAAAAGGATATAGATAAGCTAGGTGAGTGGGCAACAACTTGGCAGATGAAGTTTAATACTAATAAATGTGAAGTCATTCACTTTGGGAAAAAAAATGATAGGGCAAGTTATTTTCTAAATGAGGAGGAGCTGCGTTGTAATGCAACGCAAAGGGATCTAGGGGTATTAGTACATGAATCACTAAAAGTTAGTATGCAGGTGCAGCAAGCAATCAGGAAGGCCAATGGAGTTTTGGCCTTTATTGCTAGGGGGATTGAGTATAAAAACACGGAGGTCTTGCTGCAGCTGTACACAGTATTAGTGAGACCACATTTGGAATACTGTGTACAGTTCTGGGGTCCATACTTAAGAAAGGATGTACTAGCCCTGGAGGCAGTGCAGCGAAGGTTTACAAGATTAATTCCTGCAATGAGGGGATTGACATATGAGGAAAGGTTAAGTAGGCTGGAACTCTACTCTTTGGAGTTTAGAAGAATGAGAGGCGATCTCATTGAAACATATAAGATCGTGAGGGGCCTTGATCGGGTGGATGCACCGAGGATGTTCCCAATGATCGGGGAAACTAGAACTAGGGGACATAGTTGCAGAATAAGGGGGGGCTCTTTTAAAACTGAGATGAGGAAGAACTTCTTCACCCAGAGGGTGGTTAATTTATGGAATTCACTGCCCCAGGGAGCAGTGGAAGCAGAAACTTTAAATATATTTAAGACTAAAATAGATGGTTTTTTAGCTGCCAAGGGGATAAGGGGCTACGGGGAGAGGGCAGGGATATGGACCTAGGTATGGTTAGTATAGTAAGACCTGAGTGATCTCCTGGACAAGTGTCGATCGCCTAGATTGGGGTCGGAGAGGAATTTCCCGGATTTTTTTCCCGAATTGGACCTGGGTTTTTATCCGGTTTTTTGCCTCCCCCAGGAGATCACGAGGTTTTTGGGGTGGAGAGGGGTGATAGCGGTATAAAGGGGAGGGTAGTGTCTTGTGTTCTGTGTCTTGTGTCTACTGTTTGTGGGTAAGTGTGTCTGTTTAGTGTTCAGCCATGAGCGAATGGCGGTGCGGGCTCGACGGACCTGGTGGTCTACTCTCGCACCTACTTTCTATGTTTCTATGTTTCTAGCACAACAGAATATGTAAATATAATGCAGAACAGGAGATATAATACACTGATATAATTCAGTGTGTTTATATACCATAGACCATATATATACACAATAAATAAACAGATTAAGTGCAATAGGCTGTTATTGTTCAGAATTTGAAGTTTGGTGGTGGACCCTTCACTATGTGTAGTAATATATCAGCAGTAACCATAGAGTCCAACACCAGCAGTCACTTGTGGATGCAACAAGATTTAACAACTGAGGCAAATTCCTTTTATGTATAAATACTTGGCTAATAACATTTATTCAATTCAATTCATGATGGGGGCGCAGTGGTAGACTTGCTGCCTTACAGCGCCGGTGACCCAGGTTCGATCCTGACGATAGGATGGTGTTTGTACGGAGTTTGTACGTTCAGCCCGTGATCTGCGTGGGTTTTCTCCAAGATCTTCGGTTTCCTCTCACACTCCAAAGACATACAGGTTTGTAGTTCATTGGCTTGTGTAAAACTGTCCCTAGTGGGTGTAGGATAGTGTTAATACGTGGGAACTGTTGGTCGGCGCGGACCTGATGGGCCCGAAGGACCTGTTTCCGAACTGTATCTCTAAACTCTAAGCAGACTAGGAACTTATTTAACATTTCTCCCCCAGTGTGAACGAGTTGGTGTGTCAATTGTTCAGATATTCGAGTAATTCCCAGCCCACACACTAGACAGGTGAATGATCTCTCCCCACCATGAATTCTCGTGGGGCATCACCCGGTTAGAGTTACTGAGTGATCCCCTAGGTAACAGAGATGAACGAATAAATCCCTTCCCACATTCGGAGCAGGTGAACGGCCTCTCCCCCTTGTGAACTCGCTGGTGGATCTTCAGACTCCTTGCTCGATGAAATCCTACCCATGGTTGGGAGAGGCAAATGGCTTCTCCACAGCGTGAATTGGCTGGTCGGCCTTCAGGTTAGAAGATTGAGTGAACGGCCGCTCTCCAGAGTGAGTTCTGCGGTGTCTCAGTAACGTATCCGACTGAGTGAATTCCATCCCACACTCGGAGCAGGTGAACAGCCTCTCTCCAATATGAATTTGCTCGTGTCTCTGTAACTCAATTGATTCAATGAATCCCTTCCCACACTCAGAGCACACAAATGGCTTCTCCCTCGTGTGAATTTTCTGGTGTCTCAGTAAGTCAAATGAACGAGTGAATCCTTTCCCACACTTGGAGCAGGTGAACGGACTCTCTCCAGTGTGAATTAACTTGTGTCTCTGTAACTCAATTGATTCAATGAATCTCTTCCCACACTCAGAGCAGACAAACGGCTTCTCCCCTGTGTGAATTTTCTCGTGTCTCAGTAAGTCAGATGAACGAGCGAATGCCTTCCCACATTCAGAGCAGGTGAACGGCCTCTCCCCGGTGTGAACTAGCTGGTGGGTCTTCAGGTTAGAAGAGTGAATAAATCTCTTCCCACATTCAGAGCAGGTGAACGGACTCTCTCTCGTGTGAACTCGCTGGTGGATCTTCAGACTCCTTGCTCGATCAAATCCCATTCCACAATCAGTATAGACAAATGGTTTCTCCGCAGTGTGAACTCGCCGGTGGGACACCAGTTGGGAGAATTGGCTGAATACCTTCCCGCACTCAGAGCAGGTGAACGGCTTCTCCCCCGTGTGAATTCTCTGGTGTCTCAGTAAGTCAGTTGAACAACTAAATCCCTTCCCACATTCAGAGCAGGTGAACGGCCTCTCTCCAGTGTGAATTTGCTCGTGTCTCTGTAAGTGAAATGATTCAAGGAATCTCTTCCCACACTCAGCGCAGACAAACGGCTTCTCCCCTGTGTGAACTTTCTGGTGTCTCAGTAACAGAGATGAAAGAGCATATCCCTTCCCACATTCAGAGCAGGTGAACGGCCTCTCTCCAGTGTGAATTTGCTCGTGTCTCTGTAAGTGAAATGATTCAACGAACCTCTTCCCACACTCAGAGCAGACAAACGGCTTCTCTCCCGTGTGAATTGCCTGGTGTCTCATTAACCCAGATGCACGAGCAAATCCCTTCCCGCACTCAGAGCACACAAACGGCTTCTCCCCCGTGTGAATTTTCTGGTGTCTCAGTAAGTCAGATGAATTAGTAAATACCTTCCCACATTCAGAGCAGGTGAACGGCCTCTCCCCCGTGTGAATTCGCTGGTGTCTCTTCAGTAGATACGATTGATTGAACCCCTTCCCACAATCGGGACAGGTAAACGGTTTCTCCACAGTGTGAACTTGCTGTCGGGTCAACAGGTGGGTAGATTGGTTTAATCCCTGCCCACACTCAGAGCTGGCCAGTAATGTCTCCATGCTGTGACCTGTCTGGCGTCCGGGCGGATCAGCTGACGCAGTGAATCCTCCCACACGTTCAGGCGCCGGTGAAATAAACGAGTTAGAGATTCCTGAACATCAATCCTCTGCTTCTTCTACCCTGTAAAAAGAGTTGACCATAAATTAACAGGTAAAGATCTGTCCGGGTCGGGACCCTTCCTCTCACCGCTCAATCCGTGCATTCGATGCGCTCACGCCGCCGGGGACCGCACCGATTACCCCCGCAGCCGGGGGCCGCTCCTCAGGCCGGGCCTCGGTGTTGACTGATCCCGCGCCCGGATCCCCGCTCCTACCCGCCGCCGATCCTCCGGAGTCTTTTGCCCACGGACCGCATGCGCGCCTTGGCCGCAACACTTCCGGGGTTCTTTGCGCCTGCGCGCTTGGTATTGGCTGCAACATAGGGCGAGTTCTGGGGCGCTGAGATTTCTGGGTAAACAGGGCGCCATGGACATGATCTCAAATCACCGGCTCGACGTTCCCCAATGGACAACAGCCACTTTGTTCTTGTATGTGGAGAGTCTGCAATCAATGTAACACCGCGGAAATTCCAACTGTTACTCATGAACCAATGGCAGGTTTCACCCTCCCTCCCCAGAGTAAACAGGAGGAAGGAATACAAGAGCATTTCAGAGAAGTCAACACAAGAGAAAGACTGGCAGTGAGTGACCAGATGGCCTACATTCCTTGCGGAGACTGATTATTTGTAGACCATGGGCCGCGGTGCTTTTTAGTTTCATTTTGTGACCAAAATCATGTATCTACCTGTATTTATAACATATTGTGTAAAAATATTATAGAAATCATACCTGAAACTCGTCAGAGGGCGGTGGACGCTGGTTCCCCGGATGCATTCAAGATGAAATATGAGAAAAACCTCAAATGTTCCTAGTAGTAATTGTCCAATAAAAGAACGTTTGACATTGAGTTGACAATTGACCAATCACGCGCTTTGTTTCATGTTAGCTAGGCAGCGAGCACACTGGTATCATATCTGCCTCCTAACAACATCACAGCAATAGCAAGGTTTTGAAGGAAGAAAGGTAATGCTAACCACTGGCTGATCATTTTGTTTTACAATTGATTGATCTTCGTAAAGTTATGATGTTCTGAACTGTGAAATAAAAATCTATATTACTAAATCTCTGATCTTGACCGCTTTTAGTGTTTTAGTGTTATTATGTGTGAAATATTTTAAATTTCATGTGCGATGCTCCGCTATTCCCTGGGAAACGTCTTTTCATTTTGCACTGTACAACTGTTGCTTGCAAGATGACAATAAAGGTTGATTTGATTTGATTTGATTTGATTTTGGCCGACTGCTGCGATTTCCGAGAGAACGCCACAACCTACGGCCATTATTTTTGGCCACCTCGCTCAGAGAACCCTCCGCCGTATGAGTGCGCAGGATTTTTTCCGTCGATGAAAAGTGAGAGATATTAATGTTTCTACAAAATTCCCCATTCTCTCTGCTACCCCCGCTGGAGGCAGGGGGAGGGACTATAAAACCAGGAAGTGTCGTGCCTCACTCAGTCTCTACAATCGAGGTGACTCACCGTGAAGTAGACGTGCGTTCAGTGTTATTCGTAGCTCAGTCTCTGCCAGACCCAGGAAGCGAGAGGGTCTGGCAGAGACTGAGCTACGAATAACACTGAACGCACGTCTACTTCACGGTGAGTCACCTCGATTGTAGAGGCCCTTCTTTAATATGTGTGTTATGATTGTGTCTATAATTTGTTTGGTTGTTTGTCTTTTGCACAAAAGTCCGCGAGCATTGCCACTTTCATTTCACTGCACATCTCGTATGTGTATGTGACAAATAAACTTGACTTGACTTGACTTAGACTCCCTCTGGTTTTAGTGTTTTTAGTTTAAAGATACAGCGTGGAAACAGGCCCTTCGGCCCATCTAGTCCATGCTGACCACCGATTACCCGTACACTAGTTCTATCCCACACATTAGCGATGTAAGTCAAGAGTGTTTTATTCTCTCATCTCTTGTATCTGTAAAATTGCCCATAATGTGTATGGAGTGGGTGAGGAAAGTGGGATAACAGAACTTGTGTGAATGGGTGGACAAAAATACTGGAGAAACTCAGTGGCTGAGGCAGCATCTATGGAGCGAATGAAATAGGCGATGTTTCGGTAGAGACCCTTCTTCTGACTGATGTGAGGGTAGTGGGGGCGGGAAGAAGAAAGGAAGAGGCAGAAACAGTGGGCTGATGTAGAGCTGGGAAGGGGAGATGGCAGAGACTACCTGAAATTGGAGAAGTCAATGTTCATACCGCTGCGGTGCTGGCTCAAAGGGCCAAATGGCCTACTCCTGCACCTATTGTCAATTGTCTAAACTGCCCAAGCAAAATATGAGGTGATGCTCCTCCAATTTACGGTGGGCCTCACTCTGGCCATGGAGGAGGCCCAAAAGGGTCGGATTTGGAATGGGAGGGGGAGTTGAATTGCTGAGCCACCGGGAGATTGCGAACCGAGAGGAGGTGTTGGGCGAAGCGATCGCCAAGCCTACTCCTGGTCTCACCGATATAGATCAGCTGACACCTAGAGCAGCGGATGCAATGGATGAGGTTGGAGGAGGTGCAGGTGAACCTCTGCCACACCTGGAAAGACTGCATGGGTCCTTGAATGGAGTCATGGGGGGAGGTAAAGCGACAAGTGTAGGATTTCCTGCGGTTGCAAGGGAAAGTGCCAGGAGAGGGGGTGGTTTGGGTGGGAAGGAACAAATTGACCAGGGAGTTATGGAGGGAGAGGTCTCTGCGGAAAGCCGGCAGGGGAGGAGATGGGAAAATATGGCCAGTGGTGGGATCCCGTTGATAGACAAAAACGTTGGAGAAAATCAGCGGGTGAGGCAGCATCTATGGAGGAAGGTATAGGCGAAGTTTCGGGTCGAGCCCCTTCTTCAGACCGATGTTGGAGGGGGGGGGGGGGGGGGGGGGGGTAAAAGAAAGGAAGAGGCGGAGACAGGCTGGGAATGGGAGGGGTAGGAAGGAGAAAACAAGGACTACTGAAATTAGAGATCCAATGTTCATAATGCTGGGATGTAAACTACCCAAGCGAAACATGAGGTGCTGTTCCTCCAATTTGCAGTGGGCCTCACTCTGGCCATGGAGGAGGCCCAGGACAGAAAGGTCAGATTTGGAATGGGAGGGGGAGTTGAAGTGCTGAGCCACTGGGAGATCAGGTTGGTTTTTGCGAATTGAGTGAAGGTGTTGTGCGAAGCGATCGCCAAGCCTACTCTTAGTCTCACCGAGGTTGATCATATGGTGAATAATCCAACCACATTTTTGTTTGAATGTGGAAAGAAATAATAGAAATTGTAGTCATTGCAACATGTAAAAAGATTTGAGAAACTGTATTATAATTTTGCTGCATGTCATTGTGGTATATATCATGTCTTGATTGGTGAATATGTTTAGTTTGTGACTTGATTTGAAGCAGAAATAATATATGAATGCTTCATTGAACATAATTCCGACTGGTAACTACGCACTTCGTTCGAGCACATTATCGCACGCGTCATGCAAGCCGTCTTAGATGACCACTTAAACTGTCATTTGGCAACCTAAAAAGCTTCCGTGGTTGCCTGGCTAGCAACAAAGAAAAAAGTTATTTAAGAGCCCTGTTAAGGCATCTTCTACTGAGAGGAAAATGCTTCTAACCCTGACACAAACCCTAACCCTGACCCTAGGTCGACATTTTTATTGATCATTTTTATTTCACAGTTCAGAACATCATAACTTTACAAAGATCAATCAGTTGTAAAACAAAATTATCAGCCAGTGGTTAGCATTACCTTTCTTCCTTCAAAACCTTGCTATTTTGATGTTATTAGGAGGCAGATATGATCCCAGTGTGCTCGCTGCCTAGCTAGCATGAAACAAAGCGCGTGATTGGTCAATTGTCAACTCAATGTCAAATGTGCTTTTATTGCACAATTACTACTAGGAACATTTGAGGTTTTTCTCATATTTTAAATATATACAGTATGTGCAAGTTTTGTTCTTTATAGACAATAGGTGCAATAGTAGGCTATTCGGCCCTACGAACCAGCACCGCCATTCAATGTGATCATGGCTCATCATCCACAATCAGTAACCCATTCCTGCCTTCTCTCCATATCCCTTAAATCCGCTTACCCGAAGAGTTTTATCTAACTCTCTCTTGAAAGCATCCGGGGAACCAGCTTCCACTGCCCTCTGACGAGTTTCAGGTATGATTTCTATAATATTTTTACTCAATATGATATAAATACTGGTAGATACATGAAATGAAACAAAAAAGTCACAAAATGAAACAAAAAAGCCCATGGTCTGCAAATAAATGAGTTCTGTTGAGAGCTCCTTGTCTCCGCATGCAATGTAGGCCACTCGGCCCATCTGGTCACTCACTGCCAGTCTTTCTCTTCTGTTGACTTCTCTGGAATGCTCTTGTATTTCTTCCTCCTGTTTACTCTGGGGAGGGAGGGTGAAACCTGCCATTGGTTCATGAGTAACATAGTTGGAATTTCCGCCGTGTTACATTGATTGCAGACTCTCCACATACAAGAACAAAGTGGCTGTTGTCCATTGGGATACGCTGAGACGGTGATTTCAGATCCTTCTTCTTCTTCTTCTTCTTCTTTGGAGTTTTACGGCAGCCGGCATCCACAATGTTGCATTGCTGCCACCTTCTGGCTTCACTCCACAGTCCTCATGTCTTTACATTATATCCTTTTTATAAGGCCAGAGGCCCTCAAGAAATTAAACAACACCTTTACTCCTTTTCCTTCCCCTCCATACTCTAGAATGTTCTTTTCTGATATGTCTGTCATTCCAATTTTCTTCATTTCATTGATCAAAACTCTTCTTTCTGTTTCATATCTTCTACATGCAACTAGAGCATGCTGAACTGTTTCCGGCTGATGGCATTCCTCACACAGCCCAGTAGGGTGTTTTCCCAACATTTTTAATGTGCTGTTCAGGTGAGTGTGTCCTATCCTCAATCTTGCTAATACTACCTGTTCTCTCCTGTTCCCCCCTCTTCTTGCTGTAATGCCCACTCTATTTTGTAGCGAATAGAGGTGTCTCCCCTTTGTCTCCTGATCCCAGTATTGTTGCCATTCCTGATTTATTTTCTTCCACACAATGTGTTTTCCTTCAGATTTGGATAATTGTAAGTTTACCTCTATGTTCTCTTTTTTAACGGCCTCTTTTGCTAATTTATCCACTTTTTCATTTCCTAGCACACCAATGTGTGCTGGGACCCACAACAAAGTCACGTCACTGCCCTTCCTTGTTACTTGGCTTAATAGTAGTAGAATTTCATACACTAGGTCAGGCCGCCTATGAGATGCACCAGACCCAATACTCTGGATTGCAGACAATGAGTCACTACATATTAATACTTTGCATGGTTGCACCTGTTCTATCCACCGAACTGCCATCAAAATAGCGTACAGTTCCACTGTATACACTGCCAAATAGTTATTTGTTCTTTTGCAAATCTCAACATTCATCCCTTGCACTACCACAGCTGCCCCTGTTGTTTCAGCTACTGGGTCCTTTGATCCATCTGTGAAGATTAAGAGGTGTTCCCTGTATCTATTATATATATGGTTATGGTATTCTGTTTTTAGGTCCGAATTTTTTTCCCTCCTTTTTGCCTCCCATATCTCCAGATCAACTTTTGGGATGTTCAGTAACCATATTGGGACAGATGGCCACAATACTGCAGGGCAGAACTCTTTGTCCTCTACTTCCATGTCCCTTGCCACACCTCCTCCAACCCAGCCGTAGCTTCCAGACTGAGCCACCCCTCTCTCCCAGCACTCCTGTACTACCTGTTTTGTTGGGTGGTTCTCTCCATGACCCTTAAGGCTTAGCCAGTAATTAGCCATTAGTTGTCTGCGGCGCAGTCTCAACGGCATCTCCCCAGTTTCCACCTGTAGTGCACATACAGGTGACGTCCGCACACCTCCTATACAGATTCTTAGAGCTTCCGCTTGGACTTTGTCCAACTCGGACAACACTGACTTAGATGCTGATCCATAAGCTATACTGCCATACTCTAGTCTGGATCTGATCAGTGATACATAGATATGTTTAAGAGATAATATATCTGCTCCCCACTCTAAACCTGCTAAGCATCTCATTACATTGATGGCTTTTTTGCATTTTCCAATTATTTTTGTAATGTGGACCCTCCATGTTAATCTGGAGTCAAAATGGACTCCCAGGAAACGGAAATCTTTTACTCTTTCCAAATTGTTGCCGTATAGTTTTAACTGGACATCCTCTTTAATTTCCTTCCTTGTGAAAACCATTGTCTTTGTCTTCTCTATAGAGAATTTAAAACCCCATTTCACTCCCCACTCTTCCACCTGGGCTATCCCTTGCTGCATTTTTCCCACGATAAAATCTATATTCTTCCCCTTTCTCCATAGGCTGCCATCATCTGCAAAGAGCGATCGCCCCATCTCTGGTTGAATGTTTGCAAATATATCATTGATCATGATTGAGAATAGGATCGGGCTTATCGCACTTCCTTGGGGAGTTCCATTCTCGACTACACATTTACTAGAGATGTCTGACCCTATTTTAACTTGGATACTTCTACCGTTAAGAAAATCCATTATCCAGTTAAAAATATTTCCTCCTACTCCCATTAAATGCAGCTTTATTAGAAGACCTTCTCTCCACAACATATCATAAGCCTTCTCTACATCAAAAAATACAGTAACTACAGATTCTTTTTTAACTTGTGCTTTCCTTATATCATCTTCCAAGCACAGAACTGGATCATTAGTACCTCTCCCTTTTCTAAAGCCACTCTGATAATTAGCCACTATACCGTTTTCTTCCATTAGATGCATTAATCTTTCATTTACCATTCTTTCCATCAGTTTACACATGTGCTGTTAAAGCTATAGGTCTATAATTTACTGGATTACTTGCATCTTTGCCTGGTTTTCTAATAGGCACAATGATTGCTTCCTTCCACCTCTCCGGTATTCGCCCTTCTTCCCACACCTTGTTATATAGTGCAAGTATCTTTTGGAGTCCCTCCTCACTTAGATGCTTTATCATTATGTAGCAAATATCATCCTTCCCTGGGGCTGAGTTCTTACACTTGGCCAGAGCTCTCTTTAGCTCCCCCAAATTAAATGGAATATTGTACTTGTCCTCTGTGATACCTTTCCTTTGTAAGGCCTCAACATTTTCCTCTCTTGTTCTTTCCCTACCTCTTCTTCCTTCATCTGATAAGTTGTGGGAGCTGTGAACCCTACTAAAAGTGTTAACCATTAGTTCTGCTTTGTCTTTATTTGAGACTACAGTTTGATCTCCATTTGTTAGGATAGGATAACTCCACTCCCTTTTATCACCTTCTATTTTTTTAATCATCCCCCATATCTCCCCTACCTGTGTTGTGTTTCCAATTGAATCACAATACTTCCTCCAATATGCTCTTTTTGTTTGTCTTATAGTCCTCCTTACAATTGCCTGAGCCTGTTTGTAATTAATCATGTGTTGGTAGTTATGAGTTCTTTTTAATAATCTGAATGCTCTGTTTCTATTCACCACTGCCTCTTTACATTTATTGTCCCACCATGGCACAGCTTTCCTTTTTGATCTTCCTTTACTTTTAGGTATGGAAACTAATGCTGCTCTTTTGATACCTTCTGACAATTTATTCTCAAAGTTTTCTATATCTGTCTCTTCTTGTATCGGTTTTACATATCTATCACTTTCCTCCTTAAATTTCTCCCAATTAGCCTTTCCAAACACCCATCGTCCACTTCTGTTTTCTTTACTCATAGTTAAAGTAATATTTATTTTGCATAGCACAGGATGATGATCACTTCCTATGGTACCCTTTTCATATACTTCCCAGTTACATTTAGCAGCAATCCTATTAGAAACAAGTGTAAGGTCCAACACAGACTCCTTCCCTGTCCTAACATCTACCCTGGTCTTCTTTCCATCATTTAGACATACTAGATTACCATCATTTAATAATTCCTCAATTACCTGTCCATTATTATCTGACTTTCCACTGCCCCATAATGTATTATGTGCGTTAAAGTCCCCACACCAAATAACATTAGATTTGCTCTGGCCTTCTACTTCCTGTAACTTACTGACCTCTAATCGCTTACATGGATTATAGTAATTTATTACCACTATTTTCCTCCTCTCAGACCACACTTCTATTACCACATATTCCTGTTCCTGCCCAATTCCTAATACCTTGTATGGTATCCCTTTTTTAATGAAAGTGGCACAACCCCCTCCTCCCCCATTTCCCCTATCACATCTCACTGCAACATAATCATATAGAACAAAATCTAAACTTGGTTTCAACCAGGTTTCCTGAATACATACGACATCTGTTTTTTCCTTCCTACTGTCTATGAATTGCTTAAAGTCTTGCCCATTGGCTAACAAGCTTCTTGCATTCCATTGTAGGATTAACATTAATATTATTAACCCACACATGTTGACTCTTGGCTCGCCTGGATACTGAGACCATCATGTATTTCCTCCCACTTCAATCCTGCCATGCCCAAGTGGTGGACTGCAGCCTTTACAATGATTTGGATCCTTTCTGTTTTGGATTTTACTTCTGCTGTCGCATTTATTACTCCTGCTATAAATATAACCAGGTTTTTCTTTTCTTTCCATATACTCTTTTCTTTTTCTTTTATTGTTTCCATTATGCCCATATCTTGCTCCCTCCTGATCCTTCTTTCATTCATCTGTTTTGTAGGGTCAGCCTTTTTTGCTGCCTCTGCATAGGAGACCTTTTCCTTCACTCTTATGTTTTGTACTTCAGCTTCACGTTTCATCACCTCACATCCCCAGTAAGCCACACTATGCTTTCCTCCACAATTACAGCACTTTGGTCTGACCCCCTCTCCACACTGACCATATTCATGGTCCCCACTACACCTTGCGCATTTCCTCGCCCCCTTGCACATTTTAGCTATATGCCCAAATTTCTGACATTTGAAGCACCTCATTGGTTTGGGTATGTACTCTCTTACACTATATCGCATGAATCCAAAATGGGCCACTTTTGGAAGGGATTCTGTCTTGAATTCAAGCAGGACTGACTCAGTTTCCTCTTTCTTTGCTCCTTTGGTCATTCTTTTGGCATTCATAATTAATTCACATTTCTTTCTGAGTTCCTGAACCAGTTCACTCATATTGACTTTGAGAGGGATTCCATAGATAACCCCTTTACACCCTGCCCTCCTCCGTTCTCCCACTCTCACTACTTTGATTATTTTGATTTTGTCAATCTTGTTCATTTTCATTGCCTTTTCAACTTGAGCCTCACTGTTGCACCCTATTAGCATGTTTCCATCTTCCAGCACTCCTGCATACTTTACTTCCCCAACCTGGGCTCTGATTATTTTTGTCAGCTTCATTGGCTCTATCTTCTTTACTCCTCCTTCTCCTTCAAACCTCACCACTACATTTAACGAAATTTCCTTTTCTGGTTCCTTTTCTGGTTCCTTGTCTTCACTCTCCGATCCACCAATATTGCTTTTCCTTCTTTTACGGCTGCTCTTCCTGGGGCTACCCCGTGTTCCCACGGTTTCCCACTCCTTCTCAACATTTCCTTCATTATCCTCTCCTCCACTGGCCTCCATACCACTAGATCCACTCTCTCCTGTCATTTTGTAACAGCAGGGAATATTGGCAGAGCACCGTTTACCGGACCTATACAGGCCGTCGGCCGATACCCCAATACAATATCTCCCTACTATTACTACTCAGTGTCTCCTCTCTCTCTCTCCCAACCTCCGGACCGGCGCGGTCCCTCCCTGCAGCTGCACTCAATCGACAGCCAAACTCCGTGTGCGGCGGATTTCAGATCCTGTCCATGCCGCTCGCTTTACCCAGAAACCTCCGCGGCCCAGAACTCGCCCTATGTTGCGGCCGATACCAAGCGCGCAGGCGCGGAGAGCCCGGAAGTGGTGCGGACAAGACGCGCATGCGGTCCGTGGACAAAAGAGTCCGGAGTATCGGCGGCGGGTAGGAGCGGGGATCCGGGCGCGGGATCAGTCAGCACCGAGGCCCGGCCTGAGGAGCGGCCCCCGGCTGCGGGGAGAATCGGTGCGGTCCCCGGTGGCGTGAGGGCATCGAATGCACGGATTGACCGGTGAGAGGAAGGGTCCCGACCCGGACAGATCTTTACCTGTTAATTTATGGTCAACTCTTTTTACAGGGTAGAAGAAGCAGAGGATTGATGTTCAGGAATCTCTAACTCGTTTATTTCACCGGCGCCTGAACGTGTGGGAGGATTCACTGCGTCAGCTGATCCGCCCGGACGCCAGACAGGTCACAGCATGGAGACATTACTGGCCAGCTCTGAGTGTGGGCAGGGATTAAACCAATCTTCCCACCTGTTGACCCGACAGCAAGTTCACACTGTGGAGAAACCGTTTACCTGTCCCGATTGTGGGAAGGGATTCACTCAATTGTGCCAACTAACCTGGCACCAGTATATTCACACAGGGGAGAGGCCGTTCACTTGCTCTGAATGTGGGAAGGGATTCACTCAATCCTACCGACTGAAGAATCACCAGCGAATGCATACAGGGGAGAGGCCGTTCAACTGCTCTGAGTGTGGGAAGAGATTCATTGCATCATTTGAGTTACAGAGACATCAGCGAATTCACACTGGAGAAAGGCCGTTCACCTGCTCTAAATGTGGGATGGGATTTATTCGTTCATCTGAATTACTGAGACACCAGAGAATTCACACAGAGGAGAGGCCGTTTACCTGCTCTGAGTGTGGGAAGAGATTTCCTCATGCATCTGGGTTACTGAGACACCAGAAAATTCACACGGGGGAGAAGCCGTTTGTCTGCTCTGAGTGTGGGAAGAGATTCATTGAATCATATGAGTTACAGAGACACCAGACAATTCACACGGGGGAGAGGCCGTTCACCTGCTCTGAATGTGGGAAGGGATTTGCTTGTTCATCTCTGTTACTGAGACACCAGAAAAGTCACACGGGGGAGAAGCCGTTTACCTGTCCCAATTGTGGGAAGGGATTCACTGAATCGGGCCAACTGAAGAGGCACCAACGTATTCACACAGGGGAGAGGCCGTTCACCTGCTCTGAATGTGGGAAGGGATTCATTGAATCATTTGAGTTACAGAGACACCAGCAAGTTCACACTGGAGAGAGGCCGTTCATCTGCTCTGAATGTGGGAAGGGATTTACTTGTTCATCTTCGTTACTGAGACACCAGAAAATTCACACGGGGGAGAGGCCGTTCACCTGCTCCGAGTGTGGGAAGGGATTCACTCGAACAGGCACCCTGAAGAACCATCAGCGAATTCACACCGGAGAGAAGCCGTTCACCTGCTCTGAGTGTGGGCAGGGATTCTCTCAGTCATCTGCGTTACTGGGACACCAGAGAATTCATTAGGGAGAGGCCGTTCACCGGCTGTGAGTGTGGAAAGAAATTCACCCAATCTTCTAACCTGAAGACCCACCAGCGAATTCACGCTGTGGAGAAACCATTTGCCTCTCCCAACCATGGATCGTGTTTCACCAGTAAGTCTAACCGGGTGACCCCCCCCCCAGAGAATTCATGCTGGGGAGAGACCATTTAGCTGTTTAGTGCGTGGGCTGGGATTGACTCGAATATCTGAACAATTGATACAGCAGCTCGTTCACACTGGGGGAGAAATGTTAAATATGTTTCTGGTTTGTTTAGAGTTTAGAGATACAGTGTGTAAACAGGCCCTTCAGCCCACCGTGTCTGCGCCGACCAGCAATTCCCCCATATTAACTATCCTACTCTCACTCGGGACAATATTTACACAAGCCAATTAACCTACAAACCTGTACGTCTTTGGAGTAAAAACTCCATACAGACAGCACCCATAGTCAGGATCAACCCTAGGTCACCGGGGCTGCATTCGCTGTAAGGCAGCAACCCTACCGCTGCACCACCATCATTAATTGAATTGAATACATTTAGTTAGCCAAGTATGTGTACATACAAGGAATTTGCCTCAGTTGTGAAATCCTGTTGCGTCCACAAGTCCACCACCAAACTCCAAATTCTGAACAATACCAGCCTATTGCAGCAGCCATGTCAGCAGCGCGTTAGTTTTTTCACCTGTTTAAAAAATTTTTGAGTATGTTTTAAAGTATGTATTTAATGTTTTTCCAAGTCGCCTCCCCCGTGGCCTAACATGAGGGATCGGCGCGGCCATTCCCGGAGACGCGCCTTGGGCTCCAGCGGCGGGCGCAGCGTGGACTCTCGTCGTGGAGCGGGTGAGCCCTCGCTGGAGGGGAGCGCTCCGTTTCGCTGGCCCGGGGCAGCCGGCAGACTGAAGTCGCGGTCTGCAGAGCTCCAGCTGGTGCGGCGTCTACAGCCCGGGATCCCTCGTGGGGGACCCGGGGGAAGAAGAAGCTTCCACCGCCGGCCCACGGCCAACTTCTACCGCGGGGCCGGCGTGAACTTACCATCACCCCTGGAGGGGAGCTTCGACCGCCGGCCCTGCAGTCTACGGAGCTTCTGGCTGCGGCGGAGACTTTCAATCTCGACTGCCGGCCTGCGGCCTACAACATCTTAAAGCCGCAGTCTCCGGTGAGGAAGATCCAATCCTGGACTGACTCTGGACTCTGGTCCTGTCCACAGGGGGGAAATGGAGGAGGACTGGCCGAATTTTTGTGCCTTCCACCACAGTGATGAATGCTGTGGTGGATGTTTGTGTTACAGTTCTATTGTGTGTTCTTTATTATTGTACTGCTGCTGACAACCCAAATTTCACCACCATCATTAATTGAATTGAATACATTTAGTTAGCCAAGTATGTGTACATACAAGGAATTTGCCTCAGTTGTGAAATCCTGTTGCGTCCACAAGTGACTGCTGGTGTTGGACTCTATGGTTACTGCTGATATATTACTACACATAGTGAAGGGTCCACCACCAAACTCCAAATTCTGAACAATACCAGCTTATTGCACTTTATCTGTTTATTTATTGTGTATATATATGGTCTATGGCAGTGGTTCTCAACCTTTTTTCAGTGATGTACCCCCTGTGAAATATCTTTTCAGCCAAGTACCCCCTAACCAGCGCAAAGCATTTTTGGTTGAAAAAAAAAGACTTAAAACAGAGCACTGTGCCATCAGCGTCTGATTTATTAAACTTTGGAACTGATAAACACATACAAAATTCAAACATTTGAAAAAAAACTATTTCGAACATTTTAAATGTTAATAATCCATGACTAAATTTATTGCAAATATTTCTCATCACTAAAATGTTGTGATTCAAACTAATGTAGTGAAGACAGTGACCATATAACCATTTAAAACTATAAAATGAACCATTTAAAACTCCATAAATGTGCAAAACACTGCTCATTTGTAGTGGTCTCTCTTGAACTATTTGGAAATAAAAAGATATAACTAAAAAAAAGAAAGAAATAATTAACTTAATTATAAATAAAGATTTGTGCACATAAAAATAATTATCAACATAAAGTGTCCTCTTTTGGGATCATAGTAAAGATCTGTGCTCAAAAAGAAATCATTAACTTAATTTTAAATAAAAGCAGAAATTGCTAAAAATTAAAAATTAAAATATTTATCATCTTAAAATATCTTTTTAAGAATCAAAAAGAAGACTGACATCTTAACATTACAAACTGTCAACACTGAATATTGCATTGTTGCTCTGAACTGAGTGTGTTTGCACTTAGTGAGACAGTTTAGTGAGACACTTGGGCTTGTGCTTCACTGAGGATCTTTTTAATTCTTGGTGGCAGGGAGGCAACTGCTGTGATCAAGCTCTTCCCCAGGCACAGTCTGTTTCTCATGCTACTGTTAGCTAATTTCTCCCCACAGAAAAAACACAGTGCCTTGGGTGGGTTGCAACTTGTGGCCGTAAATCCAATTAAAACATAATCTTCAAGATACAGCCGGAATATTTCCGGCTCTGGTTTGGCCTTCTTTGCCACTTGTCCCTCCGTGTTTTCAAAAGAATTGCTGCTACGCTTCAACCACGACTCCAGCGTTTGAGTTGTGATTGACAGGTGATGCCGGGTGGCATATGACAGGTTGGGTCGAACCATCCTGAATGGGGGAGACTCTGGGTTTTTAGGATAAGGAAATTGAATAGCCTACTGAATATAAAATTCATTTTATGAACTTATACTTATATTTTCCAGAAATACTTATTAAAAAATTATTTTTAAAGGATTTTTGCATGGATGCTACTTTTGAAATATATGTAGGCCTATATTTTAAAATCTCACGTACCCCCTGGAGTGCCTTCACGTACCCCCAGGGGTACGCGTACCCCCATTTGAGAACCACTGGTCTATGGTATATAAACACACTGAATTGTATCTCCTGTTCTGCATTATATTTACATATTCTGTTGTGCTGCAGCAAGCAAAAATTTCATTGTACTATCTGGGACGCATGACAATAAAATTCTCTTGACTCTTGACATGTACTTAAGCAAAAAAGGGTTCTTGGGGGGAAATCCTGTTGCGTCCACAAGTGACTGCTGGTGTTGGACTCTGGTTGCTGCTGATATATCACTGCACATGTCTTTGATATGGGACAATAGGCCGTGGACCGAGGTGCCAAAAGAGCTCTAGATTTTAACTTTCTTAACCCATGTCTGGTATGTATCTGAAATTTGGCACAGATTTAGATAAAACTAGACTAAGTGGGGCCCATTGGGTCCCAGCATGAGGACAGACTCTATTTATAGACCACTGGGATCTCTTCTGGGGTAGGGATGACCTGTACAAAAGGGACGGGTTACACCTTAACTGGAGGGCGACTGACATTCTGGCAGGCAGGTTTGCTAGGGCTACATGTGTGGGTTTAAACTAAATAGTAGGGGGGAGGGATTGACAAATTGGGAGTATAAAGATGGAGTTGAAGGGGAAGTGACTACAGGAAAAATTACAAAAGATTCTCGAATTTATGGGAAGGAAAGTTCGAGAAGGGATAAAAGAGTAAGATCAGGGCCATTTGCGAGTGGGGCGAGGGGTGGACGTGAATAAGGAGGTCAAAGTGTTGTATATGAATGCGCGAAGTATAAGAAATAAAGTGGACGAGCTTGAGGCTCAGCTAGAAATTGGCAAGTATGATGTTGTGGGAATTACTGAGACATGGCTGCAAGAGGGCCAGGGCTGGGAACTGAATATTCAAGGGTATACCTCCTATCGAAAAGATAGACAGGTAGGCAGAGGGGGTGGGGTTGCTCTGTTGGTGAGGAATGAAATGCAGTCTCTTGCAAGGGATGACATTGAAACAGGAGATGTGGAGTCAGTATGGATAGAACTAAGGAATTGTAAGGGTAAAAAGACCATAATGGGACTAATCTACAGCCCCCAAACAGTAGCCTGCACATAGGGTGAAAGTTGAATCAGGAGTTAAAGCTGGCGTGTAGCAAAGGTAATGCTGTGGTTATGGGAGATTTCAACATGCAAGTAGACTGGGAAAATCAGGTACTGGACCCAAAGAAAGGGACTTTGTAGAGTGCCTTCGTGATGGATTCTTAGATCAGCTTATATTGGAGCCTACCAGGGAGAAGGCAATTCTGGATTTAGTGTTATGCAATGAACCGGATTTGATAAAGGACGTTGAGGTTAATGAGCCATTAGGAGGTAGTGACCATAACATGGTCAGGTTTAATCTACAATTGGAGAGGTAGAAGGGTCGATCGGAGGTGTCAGTGTTACAGTTGAATAATGGGGCCATGAGGGAGGTGCTGGCCAAAGTTGACTGGAAAGATACACTAGCAGGGATGACAGTGGAACAAAAATGGCAGGTATTTCTAGGAATAATACAGAAGGTGCAGGATCAATTCCTTCCTAGGAGGAAGAAAGATTCCAAGGGGAGTAAGGGGCGACCGTGGCTGACAAGGAACTTCAGGGACAGTATAAAAATAAAAGAGAAGAAGTACAACATAGCAAAGATGAGTGGGAAGCAAAAGAATTGGATAATGTTTAAAGAGCAACAGAAGATAACTAAAAAGACAATACGGGAGAAAAGATGAGGTACGAAGGTAAGCTAGCCAAGAATATAAAGGAGAATAGTAAAAGCTTTAGGTATGTGAAAAAAAATAGCTAAGACCAATGTTGGACCCTTGAAGACCGAAAAAGGTGAATTTATTATGGGGGACAAGGAAATGGCAGATTAGTTGAACAGGTACTTTGGATCCGTCTTCACTAAGGAGGACAAAAACAATCTTCCTGATATAGTGTTCAAGAAGGAACTGCAGATGCTGGAAGATTGAAGGTACACAAAAATGCTGGAGAAACTCAGCGGGTGCAGCAGCATCTATGGAGCGAAGGAAATAGGCGACGTTTCGGGCCGAAACCCTTCTTCAGACTCTGATTGGAGGATGGGAATGGCGGGCTGGAGGAGAGCGGGAGAAAGCGAGGCTCCCATTGGTTGAGCGGAGGCCGAGGGACGACGCCTCACCGCCGGGTAACTCAATCACCACCAACGATTCTAGAGGAATTTTTTAAAGGCATTTCATGATAATAGCTGTTAATACTGACTATACCCATCTGACAGGTTAAACGTTGCACTAACTAACGAGAGATGGTCAAAGGACATAGATGCAGCAAATGTTCTTTTGGTAATATATTTAAAGGTGTCAAGACGACACATTACCGGACTTTCAGATTAAATGTATGTGTTGTGAACAGCAATGAAGATACCTAGTTTGTAAGCACCAAATTAAAAAAAAATTGTTGATAAACGCTTTTTCCATCATTCCCACATCAGAATTAATGTTAAAATTTCAACTGAAATATCTCCTGACCAAATTTGTGATTTATATGACCGACCGTAGAAGTAAAACCTGGATAAATCCCAGTGTAATTGTG
>NC_045970.1:59800050-59853364 GCF_010909765.2 Amblyraja radiata | reverse complement strand
ATTGTTTTGTAATGTAAAAAAACTGGAGAAAATGACATTTCGTTCAAACCTAGGTTTGAATGACAATAAATAGCATTCTATCTATTCTATATCACCAACTAGAGAGCGGTCCTGAGCTGCCATTAACCTCGAAGGTAGACGTAAAATGCTGGAGTAACTTAGCGGGTTAGGCTGCATCTCTGGAGAGGAGGAATGGGTGACGTTTCGGGTCGAGTCCCTTCTTCAGACTGATGTCAGGGGAGTGGGTGGGACAGGGGTAGAATGCAGTCGGAGACTGTAAGACTGGTGGGAAAACTGGGAAGGGGTAGAGGATAGAGACATTGTGAAAGCAAGGGCTATTTGGAGTTAGATAAGTCAATGTTCATATCGCTGTGTCGTAAGATACCCAAGCGAAATATGAGGTGCTGTTCCTTGAATTTGCGCTGGACCTCACTCTGACAATGGAGGAGGCCCAGGACAGAAAGGTCAGATTGGGAATGGGCGGGGGAATGAAAGAGCCGAGCAAGCGGGTGATCAGGTAGGTTGAGGCGGACTGAGCGAAGGCGTTCAGCGAAACGATGGCAAAGCCTGCGCATGGTCTCGCCGATTAACACCAGGAATAGCGGATACAGCAGATGTGGTTGTCGGAGGTGGAAGTGAACCCCTGCCGCATCTGCAAGGACTGTCGGGGTCCTTGGATGCAGTCGAGGGGAGAGAGAGAGAAAGGGACAGGCGTTGCATCTCCTGTGGTTGCAGGGGAAAGTACCTGGGGAAGGGGTGGGTTGGGTGGGATGGGGCGAGTTGACCAGGGAGTTGCGGAGGGAACGGTCTCTGAGGAAAGCAGAAAGGGGTGGCGATGGGAAGATGTGGCCAGTTGTGCCATTTACCTCGCTAGAGCCCCTCAAATTATCTTTGATCGGACTTTTGCTGGGATTTACATTGCATTACACGTTATATCCTTCACCCTGCATCTGTACACTGTACATTGCAGGCTCAATTGTAATCATGTACATTCTTTCCGCTGACTGGATAACAAGGCAGAACACTCGCCACTGCAGCTAGGGACACGTGACATGAAATTACACTAAACTAAGTATAGTTGTGTAATATACGGTATCATTTGTTCAGCGGATGACGCGAAATCAAGTTTCCCATCGTATCTCGGCACCGACGACTATAATAAACCAATAACAATACAAAATACAGTCAACATGTGCTGATTAGAGGTGTAGATCCCGATCACAGATAGGGACTTCCTTGTCCGATGCTTAATGCTCCCTGTCCCACTTAGGGAACCTGAACGGAAACCTCTGGAGACTTTGCGCCCCACCCAAGGTTTCCGTGCGGTTCCCGGAGGTTTTTGTCAGTCTCTCTACCTGCTTCCACTACCTGCAACCTCCGGCAACCACCTGCAACCTCCGGCAACCACCTGCAACCTCACGGAACCGCACGGATACCTTGGGTGGGGCGCAAAGTCTACAGAGGTTTCAGTTCAGGTTTCCTAAAAGGAAAGGGGCATAACTTTCTTCTATCAGCGCAGGGGGAATATTCGTGCTTCCTCTGGTGGCGTAACCTTTACATTATCTGAAGAGTGTCGCTGCCCCCCCCTCTCCCCTCCCCCCCGCCCCCCCCCTCCTCGTGGTGGGCGGGTCTTAAGTAAACGGGCTCACATTGCGTGGATTATGACAGCCCATCCAATCCGGCTTCAGATGCACGTCACATTGCCTCCTAAAGACATCAGCATCTAGCGTCCGAAATCAGATGCGGGGCGGCGAGATCTTGAAAACAACTAACTCTTCTCCGTTTGCCATGTTGTCTACATGTTCTTTGCTCGTAATAACCTTCGTCCTGTCGAGTAAGTCTGCGTTTAAACGCTCAGTATGTGCACCTAGACTCTGATAAGATAGAAGTTTGCAACATTATCGCGCGCACAGATAGAGTAGAATGTTAAAACACATTTTCCCCAGGTTGACGTGTCAAAGTCTGGAGGGCGCAGCTTTAAGGTGAAAGTGGCAATGTTTAAAGGAGACGTTCGGGGCAAAGTGGTAACGGATGCCTGGCACACGCTGACAATAGGTGCAGGATTAGGCCATTCGCCCCTTCAAGAGAGCACCGCCGTTCAATGTGATCATGGCTGATTATTCTCAATCAGTACCCCGTTCCAGCCTTCTCCCCATATCCCCTGACTCCGCTGTCTTCAATAGCCCTATCTTGCTCTCTCTTGAATGTAACCAGAGAACCGGCCTCCACCAGATAATTCCACAGACTCACAACTCTCTGTGTGAAAAAGTATTTCCTCATCTCGTTCTAAATGGCTTAATCCTTATTCTTAAACTGTGGCCCCTGGTTCTGGACTCCCCCAACATCGGGAGCATGTTTCCTGCCTTTAGAATGTCCAAACCCTTCATATTCTTATATGTTTCAATAAGATCCCCTCTCCTCCTTCTAAATTCGAGAGAGTACAAGCCCAGCTGCTCCATTCTCTCAGCATATGACAGTCCCGCCATTCCGGGAATTAACCTTGTAAACAGGGAATGGAGGGATAGGTATTATGTTCAAGCAAGTGAGATTAGTTTATTTTAGCATTATACTCGGCACGGATATTGTGAAAGGAGGTCTGTTCCTGTGCTGTACAGATCGATGTTATTTGTTGGTTATTTGTTGTGGGCTTTCAGCTTCATCGCATGTTTCTTTTTTGCTTTATTACAGGAAGCTACGGGGAAGAGTCCATGTCTCAATATCCGCCTGAACTCACTGTTGTTGAAGGACAGGCCGTAATATTTAATTGCAACTATCCCAAATCTTACGGTAATCGGGTCGGTTTCTGGTACATTCAGAACGGTGGGCAAGCGCCGAAATATCTACTGAAAAAATTTAATGCCGACTCCGGTGATGAGGCTCTCGATTTGCCAGAGAGGTTTTCTGCTGCTTACCACAAAGGGAATCGCTCGATCCCTTTAAGTATCTCCGGCGTCCTTGTCTCCGATTCCGCCGTGTATCTCTGCGCCATGAGTCCCACACTGCGCCATAGAAGCGGCTGATCCGAACAAAAACTCTCTCCCGTCATTTCACTCGAATCTTCACCAGAGGGCGCTCTCTTCCATCTTCCAAAAACTCTCCTTCCCTTAGAATAAAGGGGAGGTAATCTAAGATTGAGGTGAGAAAAAACGTTTTCACCCAGAGGGTTGTGAATTTACGGAATTCCCTGCCACAGGGGGAAGTGGAGGCCAAGTCGCTGGAGGGATTTAAGAGAGAGTTAGATAGAGCTCTAGGGGCTGGTGGAGTCAAGGGATATGGGGAGAAGGCAGGCACGGGTTATTGATAGGGGACGGTCAGCCATGATCACAATGAATGGCGGTGCTGGCTCGAAGGGCCGAATGACCTCCTCCTGCACCTATTTTCTATGTTTCTATGTTTCTAATAGAATCTGACCCTCAAACACGAAGCGCAGAGATTCATCTTCCAACTTACGTCACATTTTTTCTGTTTGTTTATATTCGTACTTGTTGACTGGCCTTTTTTTTTTTTACATTCCCCATCTAAATTGCATCTTTTATCCTCGCGGCTCCTGGCGTCATTTCCCCCCATAATGCTCCGCAAGGCTCCTGTTGCCACCTCATCACTCCGCGACATGCGTTTAACAAGTGATTCTGGAAAGGAGGGTTCGAAATCCTCTCAACTCAGTAGGAATACAATCAACGAACAAAACAGGGCGGCACAGTGGCGCAGCTGGAAGTGCTGCAGCCTCACTGCGCCAGGGACCCGGGTTCGATTCTGAGCTGCAGTATCGTCTGCGTGGAGTTTGCAGGTTCTCCCTGTGATCGCGTGGGTTTCCGCCGGGTGCTCAGGTTTCCTCGCATAACCCAAGGACGTGAGGGTTTGTAAGTTTATTGGGCTCTATACATTGCCCCTAGTGTGTGGGGAGTGGAAGACAAAGCGGGATAACGTTCGCTAGTACGAAGGCGTAATCGATGGTCTGCATGGACTCGATGGACAGAAGGGCCTGTTTTTTCCGCGCTGTGTCTCTAAACTAAATTGAACCCTACTCAAAACACAGAAAATTGCTGAGCTTTGGAAGACAATATCGACAATGGACAACAGGTGCAGGAGTAGACCATTCGGCCCTTCTAGCCAGAACCGCCATACAATGTGATCATGGGTGATCATCCCCAATCAGTACCCCGTTCCTGCCTTCTCCCCATATCCCCTCACTCCGCTATTATTAAGAGCCCTATCTAGCTGTCTCTTGAAAGCATCCAGATAACCTGCGTCCACAACCCTCTGAGGCAGAGAATTCCACAGACTCATCACCGTTTGTGAGAAATAGTGTTTCCTCGTCTCCGTCTAAATGACTTAATCGTTATTCTTAAACTGTGGCTCCTGGTTCTGCACTCCCCCAACATCGGGAACATGTTTCCTGCCTCTAGCGTGTCCAAGCCCTTAACAATCTTATATGTTTCAATGAGATCTCCTCTCATACTTCTAAACTCCAGAGTGTACGCCCAGCCGCTCCATTCTCTCAGCATATGACAGTCCCGCCATCCCGGGATTAACCTTGTAAACATACGCTGCACTCCCTCAATAACAAGAATGTCCTTCCTCAAATTAGGGGACCAAAACTGCACACACTACTCCAGGTGTGGTCTCACTAGGGCTCTGTACAACTACAGAAGGACCTCTTTGCTCGTATATACGAATCCTCTTGTTATAAAGGCCAACATGCCATTCGCTTTCTTCACTGTCTGCTGTACCTGCATGCTTACTTTCACAGACCGATGAACAAGGACCCCCAGATCCCGTTGTACTTCCCCTTTTCCGAACTTGACGCCATTTAGATGGTAATCTGCCTCCCTGTTTTTGCTACCAAAGTGGATAACCTTACATTTATGTTTGAGAGACTTCGCGTTATCGGAATGCATGCCTCAAGAATCATCAAATCCTTATATTAATATTAGATCGTTACGTGATCAGGTCGCATTAAGAAAGTTAGATGACGTTAAATAAACGAGTATAACCATGTCCCCTTTTGTCCTTTTTTGCTCCTACATTGGGACTGAAGACTCTCTGCATCACCCCATCTATTCCCCTCATTGTGTTATAAACCATTGTAAGATCACTCTCCGGCTTCCTGCCCTCCAAGGTATAAAATTACAGGCTGCACAACTTCGTCCTCGGGCTCAGGCCCCCGTGTTTGAAGTCGAGTCCGGAATCTGGAGGACAAACATATTAAACGGCCTGAAGAACTCAGCGGGTCCAGCAACACCTGAGGCAAGAGGTCAACGATTCGGTGAAGACCCAAGGCCAATATTGCCCATTTCTTCTTTCCACGCGCCTCAAGCAGATGTTATTGTTCTGTTGGGGCATGTATAAACCCTGTGGTCTGAGATTATTAATTGGAATATATTTCACACAATGACATCAAGAGGACACCGCACACCGGATAAGGAAATGATATAATTGAGCCAACTCTGTATTTCCTCGGGAGGCTATAGTCTATGTATCTATGGATCTAGGTGTCGCTGCATCTGCAAAACGCCCTTTACCCACGTATGGTCTCGCTCGGATGTAGGCGGGCGTCACCGAAAGCCAGAAAATGGAGAGACAGCCAGAGCGAGCACCACCGCAAATTAGAGGAACAGCACCTCATATTCCGCTTGGGGAGTCTGCATCCTGGTGGCTTGAACATTGAATTCTCACAATTCTGTTAACCCTTGCCGTCTCCTCCCCTTCCTACCTCAGCCCTCGGGCACCACCTCCTCCTTTTGCCTTTCTTCTTCCCGCCTCCCCCAACCCCTATCAGTCTGAAGAAGGGTTTCGGCCCGAAACGTTGCCTATCTCCTTCGCTACATAGATGCTGCTGCACCCGCTGAGTTTCTCCAGCATTTTTTTGTCTACCACCAACCTTCAACATCCGCCTCCAGAACAACGCCATGTGTGTCCTGCTGATACTGATTCTTGTGTTTTCCGGTGGGTCTAGCCAAAACAAGCATCTTCGTTGCCTGCCGAGGATTTGATTTACCTCCCGAATGCTCACAACTTTGTGCTTTTTTTACAGGTGCCCGCGGGGGCGATGACGTGTCCCAGAAACCGCCGAAACTGGCGACAGACAAAGGGCAGACCGTCGAGCTGAATTGCATGTTTACCGCAGCTTACGATAGCAGAACTGCCTACTGGTACGTCCAACATCCAGGGGAAGCGCCGAGATATATACTGAATAAATCAAACACGTTCCATCAACGATCTCCTGATTTCCCAGACAGGTTTTTTGCCGCTTTTTTCAAAGAGAGTACGGCGGTGACTTTGAACATCGCGGGGGCTCTCCTCTCAGATTCTGCCGTGTATCTCTGTGCCATGGAGCCCACACTGACTCAGAGAAGCAGCGGACCCGGACAAAAATCTGCCGAGGACATGCGACGAGATGTCACCAGAGGGCGCTCTCGCTGGGCATGTGGAAGTAAGCAGATATATCAGTTTCCCGGCATCCATAGAAGTTGTGATTTAAACCTTCTTGTACGAGTGGAACCACGATTCTTCGAACATAGAAACATGGACAATAGGTGCAGGAGTAGGCCATTCGGCCCTTCGAGCCTGCACCGCCATTCAATATGATCATGGCTGATCATCCAACTCAGTATCCTGTACCTGCCTTCTCTTCATACCCCCGATCCCATTAGCCACAAGGGCCACATCTAACTCCCTCTTAAATATAGCCAATGAACTGGCCTCAACTACCTTCTGTGCAGAGAATTCCAGAGATTCCACACACTTTGTGTGAATTTTTTTTCTCATCTCGGTCCTAAAAGATTTCCCCTTTATCCTTAAACTGTGACCCCTGGTCCTGGACTTCCCCAACATCGGGAACAATCTTCCTGCATCTAGCCGGGCCAGATAGGCTGCATCCCAGAGTACTTAAGGAAGTAGCCCCAGAAATAGTCGATGCATTAGTGAAATTTTTCAAAACTCTTTAGATTCTGGAGTAGTTCCTGAGGATTGGAGGGTAGCTAATGTAACCCCACTTTATAAAAAGTGAGGGAGAGAGAAAACGGGGAATTACAGACCAGTTAGTCTAACGTCGGTAGTGGGGAAACTGCTAGAGTCAGTTATTAAAGATGGGATAGCAGCACATTTGGAAAGTGGGGAAATCATTGGACAAAGTCAGCATGGATTTATTAAAGGTAAATCATGTCTGACGAATCTTATAGAATTTTATCGAGGATGTAACTAGTAGAGTGGATAAGGGAGAACCAGTGGATGTGTTATATTTGGACTTTCAGACGGCTTTCGACAATGTCCCACATAAGAGATTAGTATGCAATCTTAAAGCACACGGTATTGAGGGTTCAGTATTGATGTGGATAGAGAACTGGGTGGCAAACAGGAAGCGGGTCCTTTTCAGAATGGCAAACAGTGATTAGTGGGATACCGCAAGGCTCAGTGCTGGGACCCCAGCTATTTACAATATATATTAATGATTTGGATGAGGGAATTGAATGCAACATCTCCAAGTTTGCGGATGAAACGAAGCTGGGGGCGGTGTTAGCTGTGAGGTGGATGCTAGGAGGCTGCAAGTTGACTTGGATAGGCTGGGTGAGTGGACAAATGCATGGCAGATGCAGTTTAATGTGGCTAAATGTGAGGTTATCCACTTTGGTGGCAAAAACAGGAAAGTAGACTGTTATCTGAATGGTGGCCGATTAAGAAAAGGGGAGATGCAACGAGACCTGGGTGTCATGATACACCAGTCATTGAAAGTAGGCATGCAGGTGCAGCAGCCAATGAAGAAAGCGAATGGTATGTTAGCATTCATAGCAAAAGGATTTGAGTATAGGAGCAGGGAGGTTCTACTGAAGTTGTACAGGGTCTTGGTGAGACCACACCTGGAGTATTGCGTACTGTTTTGGTCTCCAAATCTGAGGAAAGACATTCTTGCCATAGAGGGAATACATAGAAGGTTCACCGAACTGATTCCTGGGATAGCAGGACTTTCCTATGAGGAAAGTCTGGATAGACTGGGCTTGTACTCGCTAGAATTTAGAAGATTGAGGGGGGTATCTTATAGAAACTTACAACATACTTAAGGGGTTGGACAGGCTAGATGCAGGAAGATTGTTCCCGATGTTGGGGAAGTCCAGAACAAAGGGTCACAGTTTAAATATACGGGGGAAATATTTTAGGACCGAGATGAGAAAAACATTTTTCACACAGAGAGTGGTGAATATGTGGAATTCTCTGCCATAGAAGGTAGTTGAGGCCAGTTCATTGGCCATATTTAAGAGGGCGTTAGATGTGGCCCTTGTGGCTAAAGGGATCAGGGGGTATGCGGAGAAGGCAGGTACAGGATACTGAGTTGGATGATCAGCCATGATCATATTGAATGGCGGTGCAGGCTCGAAGGGCCGAATGGCCTACTCCTGCACCTATTGTCTATGTTTCTATGTAAGGGAAAGAGACGAGGAGATGGGGAGGGGGACAGATAGTGTGAAAATAGAGTGAACGCTCCACAGAGAATGAGAGAGGGAAGCGAAGGGATTGATGGGAGAGAAAGGGAGTGGGAGAGGGACACAGTGTGCGTGTTCGAGAGAGTCTGAGAAAGAGCGAGAGAGAAAGAAAGGCGGGGCGATTGTCGCGAAACCAACCAATCCAACACCAGGGAATCTTTAATGAGCCTGGCCTGAGCTTTGTGCGCATGTCTGATGCGAGGCGTGAACTTACTATAAACATTTTCTCCTCGACTCATCCTTCAAACCGGACACCATGAGTTCCTCCTGGTGCTTTCTGATAATGGTGTTGGTGCTGCCCGGTGAGTCTGTGTTTAACTGCTCAGTGTGACGTCCGGGGCTCCAATTTACCGTCGGACTGGGCGGCACGGTGACGGAGCGGTAGACCTCCCGCCTCACAACGCCAGTGACCCGAGTTCGATCCTGACTACGGGAGTTTGGATGTAATGTTAAAATTGTACAAGGCATTGGTGAAGCCAATTCTGAAGTATGGTGTACAATTTTGGTCGCCAAATTATAGGAAAGATCTCATCAAAATAGAGAGAGTACAGAGAAGATTTACTAGAATGTTGCCTGGGTTTCAGCAACTAAGTTACAGAGAAAGGTTGAACAAGTTAGGTCTTTATTGTTTGGAGCGCAGAAGGGTAAGGGGGGACTTGATAGAGGTCTTTAAAATGATGAGAGGGATAGACAGATTTGACGTGGATAAGCTTTTTCCATTGAGAGTAGGGAAGATTCAAACAAGAGGATATGATTTGAGAATTAAGGGACAGAAGTTTAGGGGTAACATGAGGGGGAACCTCTTTACCGTGAGAGTGGTGGCTGTGTGGAATGAGCTTCCAGTGGATGTGGTGGAGGCAGGTTCGATGTTATTATTTTAAAATTAATTGGATAGGTATATGGACGGGAATGGAATGGAGGGTTATGGTCTGAGTGCAGGTAGATGGGACCAGGGGGGAATAAGTGTTCGGCACGAATTAGAAGGGCCGAGATGACCTGTTTCCGTGCTGTAATTGTTATATGGTTATGTGGTTATATGGTTTGGCTGTACAGAGTTTGTATGTTCTCCCCGTGACCTGCGTGGGTTTTCTCCGAGATCTCATGGTTTCTTCCCACACTCCAAAGACGTACAGATTAGTCGATTAATTGGGGACCTGGTGTAAATGCAGAACTGTCCCTCGCGTGTGCAGGTTAGTGGTAATTTGCGGGGATCGCTGGTCGGTGGAGACACGGTGGGCTGAAGGGCCTGTTTGCGCGCTCTATCTCCAAACCAACCCAAACGATTCACTCGCGTGTTATGTTCGTTCTTACAGGAACGGGCGGCGAAGATTCCGTGTCTCAGGATCCGCGGGAACAAACGGCCGTGGAAGGACAAAGCGTCACAACGAACTGCAGTTACTCTGCATCGTTCGATGCCTACGCTGCCTTCTGGTACATCCAATATCCCGGGGAGGCGCCAAGATATCTACTCAAGAGACTGAGCACTGGGTTTGCGGACCAGTCGCCGGATTTGCCAGACAGGTTTTCTGCTGTTTTTCAGAAAGATAGCAGGACGGTCCCTTTAATTATCTCCGCGGCCCTTGTGTCAGACTCGGCCGTGTACATGTGCGCCATGACCCCCACACTGGTGCAGTGAATCAGCGGACCACGACAAAAACCTCTCCCGCCACTCCCGACACCGCCCGCCAGAGGGCGAGCTCATCCGGCTAAACGAAGGAGGTGCCTCTGCGAATCGGCGGAGAACAAATACTCTGTAGGTGCCTGTTGTCTTCAGTGTCTTTTCCCTTTGTCTCTACAGGTGTAGCTCACCCTGTCGGGGCGGCACAGTAGCGCGGCGGTAGATTTGCTGCCTTATGCCCCTGTCCCACTTAGGAAACCTGAACGGAAACCTCTGGAGACTTTGCGCCCCACCCAAGGTTTCCGTGCGGTTCCCGGAGGTTCCCGGAGGTTTTTGTCAGTCTCCCTACCTGCAACCTCCGGCAACCACCTGCAACCTCCGGGAACCACACGGAAAACTTGGATGGGGCGCAAAGTCTCCAGAGGTTTCCGTTCAGGTTTCCTAAGTGGGACAGGGGCTTTACAGCGCCAGAGACTCGGGTTCGACCCTGACCTCGGATGTTGCCTGTGTGGAGTTCACAGTTCACCCTGTGACTGCGTGGATTTACTCCGGGTGCTGCGGTTTCCCCCTCGCGTCCCAAGGACACGTGCGTTTGCAGGGTCTTTGCAAATTGTACATCATGTGTTGGGAGTGGATACAAAAGTGGTGTTGGCGATGAGCAGCGCTGCATCTTTTAATCAATTCAGAAATCAGATTTGGTTCCTAATAAAAGGATCCCAGTCATTCCACAAAATGTGCAAATCGCCATTCTGAGTTGCAAGGCGCTAGGTTGAGCCAAGCGACGTGGAGTTTGTTCATAGTACAGAGAAGGTTCACTAGACTGATTCCTGGGATGTCAGGACTTTCATATGAAGAAAGACTGGATAGACTCGGTTTGTACTCGCTAGAATTTAGAAGATTGAGGGGGGATCTTATAGAAACTTACAAAATTCTTAAGGGGTTGGACAGGCTAGATGCAGGAAGATTGTTCCCGATGTTGGGGAAGTCCAGAACAAGGGGTCACAGTTTAAGGATAAGGGGGAAATCTTTTAGGACCAAGATGAGGAAAACATTTTTTCACACAGAGAGTGGTGAATCTCTGGAATTCTCTGCCGCAGAAGGTAGTTGAGGCCAGTTCATTTGGCTATATTTAAGAGAGAGTTAGACGTGGCCCTTGTGGCTAAAGGGATCAGGGGGTATGGAGAGAAAGCAGGTACAGGATACTGAGTTGGATGATCAGCCATGATCATATTGAATGGCGGTGCAGGGTCGAAGGGCCGAATGGCCTACTCCTGCACCTATTTTCTATGTGTCTATGTTTCTATGTAGTTTTGTTTAGAGGTTAGTTTAGAGATGCAGCGCGAAAATAAGCCCTTCGGCCCACCGAGGCCGTGCCGACCAGCGATCCGCGGACAATAGCTCTATTCTGCACACTAAGGACATTTACAATATTTACCGGCTCGGCTCGCGGTGGCCCTCCTCACTCCCGGCGGCTTTCAAAAAAACTCTCGGCTGTTCCCTACATACTCTCGGCGGCCTTCGTGCGCTCTCGGCAGCCATGCGCGGCCTCGCCGGCCCCACCAGGCGGGTTGTTGAGTTCTGCGGGGAGCATCTGGGGAGCTTTCTGCCTCAGTTGTATGTGCGCAAACAATCATGTACAGGAAACGCCCCCTTAGAGTGTACGGTAGTGAACCGGATGTTGGCTTCTATTCATACATCGGATATGAGGGAAGAGCACAGGGTGAACGTTGTCTCCTTCTCTCTCTCTCGTTCCAAGTCGGGCACCATGTGCTCTTCGAGTCTCTTGGCGCTGATACTCCTTGTGGTGCCCGGTGAGTTTGTGTTTCATTGTTCAGTGTGTAATCCGTGACTTCCAGGCACTGCCCGTTCTCTGACACCGGGGTTCAACGTAGGTTCACCAGGTTAATTCCCGGGATGGCGGTACTGTCATAGAATGAATGGGTCGACTGGGCTTGTATTCACTGGAATTTAGAAGGGCGAGAGGAGATCGTATAGAAACATATAACACTCTTAAAGGATTGGACAGGCTAACTGCAGGAGAAATGTTCCCGATATTGGGGTGAGTCCAGAACCAGGGGCCACACAGTTTAAGAATAAGGGGGCGGCCATTTAGGACTGTAACGAGGAAAAACATTTTCACCAAGTGAGTTGCGAATCTGTGGGATTCTGTGGAAGGCAGTGGGGGCCAATTTACTGATGGTTTGCAAGAGGGAGTTTGATTTAGCTCGTAGGGCGAACGGAATTAAGGGATATCGGGGAAAGGCAGGAACGGAGTACTGATTTTAGATGATCAGCCATGAAACATAGAAACATAGAAACTAGGTGCAGGAGGAGGCCATCCGGCCCTTCGAGCTAGCACCGCCATTCATTGTGATCATGGCTGATCGTCCCCTATCAATAACCCGTGCCTGCCTTCTCCCCATATCCCTTGACTCCACTAGCCCCTAGAGCTCTGATGAGATTGAATGATGAGATTGAATGTTGGTGCTGGCTCGAAGGGCCGAATGGCCTAATCCTGCACCTATTTTTCTAAGTTTCTATGACACGCTCTGTGATTTGTTTTAGGTACCCATAGCGGTGACTCTGTGTTTCAGTCCCCGCTGCAACTGGCTGCCGAGGAAGGTCAGAGCCTAACACTGAACTGCACTTACTCAGAAGGATTCAGCGCCACCTTCGCCTGCTGGTACATCCAATATTCCGGGGAAGCACCTAGATACGTACTGAAAAAATACAGCAACGGGGGAGGCGACCGGTCTCCAGATTTCCCGGACAGGTTTACTTCCGTGTTTCAGAAAGCGTCGAGGACTGTCCCTTTAACTATCTCCGGGGTTCGCGTCTCTGATTCCGCCGTGTATCTCTGCGCCTTGAGGCCCACACTGCTGCAGAGATGGGGCACATACGGACAAAAACCCTATTCCGTTAGTTTCAGTCGGCTGCCACAAGGGGGCGCCGCAGTCCGGTGAATGTGTATTCACCGTGTCATTCGGAAAATATACCCGAGGAGACTCCGGAAGGTGGCAGAATACACATCCGCCGCTGCAAGAGTGAGGCCACACGCAAACTGGACGAGGAACATCCCCTATTCCAATTAGGAAGCTAACGGCCGTACGGCATGAAATTTGAATTCTCCAATTTAAAGTAATAGCTGTCCTACCCAAAGATCCTAGAGGAGCAAGATAGACCACTCCTCCGAAATCCAATGGACTGACGTGTAGCACGTAACGGAACGTCACGGCCGCCATTTGTTTATGCCAAACGCGACATCTTTAGTAGCGGGGACGGACTCCACAATTATACAATCTGCTCTTACATCCGGTCGCAGGGAAGAGCAAAGATACTAGAGGCTCCGCTAGTATCTTTGGGGGAAGAGGACGTTTCCTCCGCTCCTGAGTTGATCCAGGACTGATTCTCGCCCCCCCCCCCCGATACCAGAAGAAGGCGGCCGGCGGGAGAGCCTCAAGCGTCTGCCCGCGGTCGGCGCTCCCGAGAGAGGCCGCGGGCAATGCTCCTCTAGTATCTTTGGTGTAATCCGTTCCAAATATTAATGCGCTCTATCATCTTTGGTGTAATCAGTGATGTAGGGAACAGTGTTTTATATAGCATCGAACACTTCACATATTTTGTTAATTTTATTATGTTGTTATTATTATTGTGAATTGCAGCCCATTAAAATGGCGTCAACAATCACCCATGTCATACTACGCTTTTTTCGCAGAGTGGCGTTTCTTGCTCTGCTCTATAATCTTTGGTCCTACCCTCTCCCTCTCGCACCATCCCACCCCTTTGCGCACCCATTTACCCCACTTTCACCCACCGGTCACCTTTCCTCTCCTTTGTGATCTGATTTTCCCACTCCCTCTCTACCCCCTTCACGTGTTCTTAATATATCCGTCCCACGTGGTTTACATTTCACATCTCTAATCCTCTCCGTATCCGACAGCCCTTTGTCCCCTTTCCATTTCTAGCGCTTGTCACTTATTGTACCCACATGGCAAACTCTGTTCCAGTTTTCTCCCCCATGTCAATCAGTCTGAAGAAGGGCCTCGACCTGGACGTTGCCTGTCCATGTCCCTCCACAAATGCTGCCTGACCCGCTGAGTTCCTTCAGCACACCGTGTTTTGCTCAAGATACTCGTGGTATCTCTTGCTCTGCAAAGCTCCCCTGGTCAAGTGGCAGAGTTATATTCTCCCAATCCCCCTACATCTCCGTGCCGAACATAATGCCGAATTGAACCAATTGAGCGCGTTGTGACTGAGCTGAGTAAGTTTTAGGTTTCTTTTTGGTTTATCATTGTCACATGCACCCGAGTATAAGTGTAAAGTTTTGTTTTGCAGGCTACCAAGTCGGATTAGATAATATTATATATAAACACAACCAAGTCAAGCTCAAGCATAACAACTAGGGTAAAGGGACAGACACAGCATTCAGAATTTATCTCTCGGCGTTGTAGCGCGCCAGTATAAGAGAGGAGGTCCAATATCCGCAATTGGGTAGATGTGCACAGGGCAATACCCTAGTTTAGGAGAAGAAGAAGTTTTCCCTCTCGCCTTAAACCCATGTTCTCTGGTTCTTGATCCCCCCTACTGTGGGTAAAAGGCTCTTCCTATTTAACCTATCTAATCCTCCCATGATCCCATGCACCTCTATAAGATCACCCCTTAGCTTCATGCCCTCCAAGGAAGAGTTCTAGCCTGCTCAACAACCTCTCCCTATAGTGACTCTTAATTGGCTCACCCAGAGAGCTGTGAATTTGTGGAATTCCCTGCCACAGAGGGCAGCGGAGGTCGTCACTGGATGGATTTAAGAGAGAGTTAGATAGAACTCTAGGGGCTAGTGGAGTCAAGGGATATGGGGAGAAGGCAGGCACGGGTTACTGATAGGGGACGATCGGCCATGATCACAATGAATGGCGGTGCTGGCTTGAAGGGCTGACTGGCCTCCTCCTGCACCTATTGTCTATGTTTCTATGTTTCTATGTTTATGGGAGAACCATTGATCATAGAGATGAAGCTGTCCCTGAGTCAGGCGATTAGCTCGTCCAAACTTCTGTATCACCTGGCCGCCGGACGCTGAGTTGTGTAGGTCTCATGATGTGTGGTCTGGACTTCCGGGGCATCGTTAAGTGTATATGGAATCAGATGTGGGATGTCTGATGTAAACTACTCTCTGCAATGTCTTGCGTTCTTGGGCAAAGCTGTTCCAAACCGAGCCGTGACGCAGTTCGGCAATAGTGACCGGAGACATGCCAAATTTTCTCCGTTTCCTCAAGAAACAGGGGCGCAGGCGTGACTTCTTATTTATCGCGTCAATATGGTTGGTCCACAGGGGACGGTTAGTAATATTAACCCAAAGGAGCTTGAAGCTCTGAACCATTTCCACTTTGTCGCCATCGAATCTGACTTGGGCACGTACTCAGTCAAACGCCCCGAAGTCCACAAGTAACTCCTTCATCTTTCGTCTTGCTGACACCGAGGAAGAGGTTGTTGACCTGATTCCATGTTAAGATGTAACACTGAGCTGTGTGCATTTGGCAGCTGCATCTTGTCTTTACTGGTAAATTCAAAATCCATAAGAACCAACTGGTCTATTTGAGTTGGATGACGTAGTGAAAGAAGATTCCTGTCCAACCAGCAAGGCCCAAGAGACCAACCAATCCCGAATCGGGAGTGCGCCCTCTATCTGCAACAAAGGGGCGGCCAACATCGCATTGACGCCATTGTCTTCTCAGCCTCCAACAGATCACCATGTGCCGTTCGCGTGTCCTGCTGATAATAATTTTCGTATTTCCCGGTAGGTTTGAGAAAGAAAACTTATCGATGGCGCGCACTGAGGATTTGATTTTCCTCCACGGTGTTCACAACTGTGTGCTTTGTTTACAGGGACCTGCGGCGAGCATGAAGTGTCGCAGAAACCGCCTGAACTGACGGCTGTAGAAGGACAGACTGTGAGGTTGAATTGCACGTATTCCGTAGCATTAGATGCCAGGACTGCATTCTGGTACGTCCAGTATCCCGGAGAAGCACCGAGATATATACTGAAGAAATTAAGGACAGGGTACGAAGATCGATCTCCACATTTCCCAATCAGATTTGTTATCGCTTTTGACACTGAGAATAGGATCGTGTCATTGAATATAGCGGGGGCACACGTCTCTGATGCTGCCGCGTACCTCTGTGCCGTGGAGCCCACACTGCTTCAGAGCAGCAGCAGACCCGGACAAAAACGCACGGAGAGATCCAGCGCGCGGCCACCAGAGGGCGCTCGCTGGGGTGAAATAGGCATTCAGAGAATTGCGTTTCCCGGCATCTAGTGAAAATGTGAATTAAACCTTGTCTGGACCAATGGGAGCGCCATTTCCCAACTTTCACTACAATGTGAAATGGCATTGGTTAAGTCCTAATCAACTAAGGATTCAATAAACATTTGAGGTGTTTTGACGAGTTTGACTGCACGGAAGTAAGTTTCCGGTTGCTCGCGAAGGCGCCTCTCATCACACATACATCAACGCCTGGTTTCACACGAATTTTCTTTCACTCGTGTCGCATTCCTATCAACCCCCATAGATTCCACCCCCCACCCCCCCGGACACGATTTGACAGATTACAGTGCACAACTCACCCTGCGAGCCCGCAAGCATTGGCAATATAACAATGTTTTTTTTATCATGCCATTAAATTGAAAATTGAATTGAGGAGAGAGAGAGAGAGAGAGAGAGAGAGAGAGAGAGAGAGAGAGAGAGAGAGAGAGAGAGAGAGAGAGAGAGAGAGGGGAGAGAGAGAGAGAGAGAGAGAGAGAGGAGAGATACTCGCTTCTCTGTCTCTCTCTCTCTCTCATCTCTCTCTCTCTCCTCTCTCTCTCTCTCTCTCTCTCTCTCTCTCTCTCTTTCTCATCTCTCTCTCTCTCTCTCTCTCTCTCTCTCTCTCTCTCTCTTTCCTCGCCTCTTTTCCTTCGGAGCGCAAGGAAAGATAGAGGTGGAACAAATTAGCGTGCGTAAAGTGAGCAGGCATGTGAGCAAATTGCATCGGTTGTGATCAACCAATCGTTCAAGAGGGTAACGCCCCTTCGTCTCCCCAACAGAAAAAACCAGCCACTGATTTCCTTCTCCTCTCACATGTACTGTACAACGCGAGACATGAACGCAGTCGAATCTTTTCTGCCTTACAGAGCTGTTTATAACCTACAGGCCATGAGCACCTTCTGGTCTATATTGATGGTAATTTCCGTATTTCCAGGTGAGTCGATGTTGCAATGGTTCCGAAGCGGAACGTGTCTTTGAAACTCTCCCAATTTGCACACAGTTCTTTGAGTCTCTGTTGCCATTGTCCGTGAGATAAACGTGGTTTTGATACACGGCCGAACTGCTCACCGTTTCTGTGCTTTGTTCCAGGAGTCTATGGAGACGATTCGATGGCCCAGTATCCACCTCAGACGACGACCGAGGAAGGGCAAACGGCAACACTGAACTGCAATTATTCTGCAACAATGGTTGCTGACGCCGTATTTTGGTACATCCAAAGTTCTGCAGAAGCGCCGAGGATTATACTGAAGATATTCGCCACTGGCCATCAAGACCCGTCAGCTGACTTCTCAGACAGATTTCATGCGGTTTATGATAAAGAAAAGCGGATGGTCCCTTTGAGCATCTCCGGGGCCCGTGTTTCAGACTCCGCCGTGTATCTCTGTGCCATGAGGCCCACACTGGGGCAAGGAAGCAGCGGGACCGCACAAAAACCATCCTCAGCAGGTTCAGCGAGTGCCCGCCAGATGGCGCACTTACACCGGTGGTCGAAAATATCCGAGATGGGAACTAGTCGCCATTTTCATCAAACGCATTGTCCACATTTTCTGTCACACAGTAGACACAACCACCGCAAATGCTTTCCAGATTTCAAATCCCTTTCTCAGTAACCTATTTGGTTTAAAAAAAATGCGAATCAGTTTTTTCTGGAATTATAGGAAGAATATTTTCCCATTAAACATCTCACGCGCGACAGCCATTCCAACCTGTAGATATTTTTTCCGTAATGCTTTCCCTCCAGCCACCAAACCAATGATCAGTTCACACTGCGAACGCTCATCCGACGGCGCACGTACTCACGGAAACTGAAGTGATCGGAGATGGAAACTCTACGCGTGTTTCAGCAAATTTGTTTCAACAAACATGTTACAAGGCCGACAGATGTGTTCCTCCCAATATTGTCCAGATTTGAAATAACTAATTCTCCGTATCGTTCCAACCTTCCTCCTGCAAATACTGGAGGGAATAAATTACGATCGGACTCATTTGAAGCGTTTTAAGCTGTGTAACTGTGAGGCGATATATCTCTCATAATTGAAAGAGCCCTCTCTCCGTTTCGTTCTATGCGACTGGCAATGATACAGGTTTATAGACTACCTTGTTAGTAATACCTGCGGCAGAGTGATGCACCCTGGTGTTATCGAACCGCAGATCCACTGGGTAAAATCAACGGGAGTCTTCGGTATATTCAACGATGCGGAATTTTGAGTCCTACGATCTTTGTTCCGCAGTTTTCACGGCAAGAATGGATTTCCATTAGAAAATGGGCAGCAGTTAGAAACATAGAAACATGGAAATTGGTACAGGAGTTGGACATTCGGCCTTTCGAGCCTGCACCGCCATTCAATATGATCATGGCTGGTCATCCAACTCAGTATCCTGTACCCGCCTTCTCTCCAATTAGCCACAAGGGCCACATCTAACTCCCCCTTAAATATAGCCAATGAACTGGCCTCAACTACCTTCTGTGGCAGAGAGTTCCAGAGATTCACCCCTCTCTGTGTGAAAAATGTTTTTCTCATCTCGGTCCTAAAGGATTTTCCCTTTATCCTTAAACTGTGACCCCTTTCCTGGAATTCCCCAACATCGGGAACAATCTTCCTGGATCTAGCCAGTCCAACTCCTTAAGAATGTTGTAAGTTTCTATAAGATCTCCCCTCAATCTTCCAAATTCTAGCGAGTACAAGCCGAGTCTATCCAGCCTTTCTTCATATGAAAGTCCTGACAACCCAGGAATCAGTCTGGCGAACCTTCTCTGTACTCCCTCTATGGCAAGAATGTCTTTCCTCAGATTTGGAGACCAAAACTGTACACAATAATCCAGGCGTGGTCTCACCAATACCCTGTACAACTGCATTAGATCCTCCCTGCTCCTATACTCAAATCCTTTTGCTATGAATGCTAACATACAATTCGCTGTCTTCACTGCCTGCTGCACCTGCATGCCTACTTTCAATGACTGGTGTACCATGACACCCAGGTATCGTTGCATCTGTGTTCAAGAAGGAACTGCAGATGCTGGAAGATCGAAGGTACACAACATTGCTGGAGAAACTCAGCGGGTGCAGCAGCATCTATGGAGCGAAGGAAATAGGCGACGTTTCGGGCCGAAACCCTTCTTCAGACTCATCTCCCGTTGCATCTCCCCTTTTCCTAATCGGCCACCATTTAGATAATAGTCTAAAGGACGGGAAGAAGCGCGTAGCAGTTCGAATTGGAGGCGGTCAGAGCGAGGGCGAGAGTGATACAGAAACATCCAATCAGGGCGCGTAAAGGAAGAAATCATGCCGTCAAATTCCATCGGTTGTGAGCACCCAACCGTGCGCGAGGGGAACGCCCCTTCGTCACCCCAAAAGCAAAAAACTCCCCCTGATATCCGTGTCTGCTCACATACCCAAAGCGAGACATGGTCGCAGTAAAATCGCTTCCTTCTTCCACAGCTGTTTCCAAAGCACAAGCCATGAGCAACCTCTGGTTCATGCTGATGATAATTTTTATGTTTCCAGGTGAGTCTATGTTACAATTGTCCGTGAGCCGAACGTGGCGTTGATATACGGCCAGACTGCTCACGGTGTGTGTGCTTTGTTCTAGGAGTCTATGGAGCCGATTCGATGACCCAGTATCCACCTCAGACGACGGCCGAGGAAGGGCAAACGGCAACACTGAACTGCAATTATTCTGAATCAATAGCTGCTGACACGGTCTTTTGGTACATCCAAAGTTCTGCAGAAGCGCCGAGGTATATACTGAAGATATTCGCCACTGGCCATCAAGACCCGTCAGCTGACTTCTCAGACAGATTTTCTGCGGTTTATGATAAAGAAAAGCGGATGGTCCCTTTGAGCATCTCCGGGGCCCGTGTTTCCGACTCCGCCGTGTATCTCTGTGCCATGAGGCCCACACTGGGGCAAGGAAGCAGCGGGACCGCACAAAAACCATCCCCAGCAGGTTCAGCGAGCGCCCGCCAGATGGCGCACTTACACCGGTGGTCGAAAATATCCGAGATGGGAACTAAGCGCCATTTTCATCAAACGCATTGTCCACATTTACTGTCACACAATAGACACAATCACCGCAAATGCTTTCCCAGATTACAAATGCCTTTCTCAGTAACTTATTTGTTTTAACTCCCCGCCCCCTAAAAACGCGAAGCACTTTTTTCTGGAATTATAGGAAGACTATTTTCCCAGTAAATAGCACACGCGCGACAGCCATTCCAACTCTATCTAATTCTCTAAGAGCTCTATCTAAATCTCTCTTGAAAGCATCCAGTGAATCGCCCTTCACTGCCTTCTGGGGCAGAGAATTCCACAAATTCACAACTCTCTGCACGAAAAAGCTTGCCTCATTTCAGTTCTAAATGGCCTACCCCTTATTCTTAAACTGTGGCCCCTGGTTCTGGACTCCCTCAACATCGGACACATGTTTCCTGCATCTAGCGTGGCCCCTCGCATCCTTCTAAATTCCAATGAATACAAGCCCATTGCCTCCATTATTTCATCATAGGACAGTCCCGCCATCCCGGAGTTGGCCATTCGGCCCTTCGAGCCAGCACCGCCATTCAATGTGATCATGCCTGATCATCTACAATCAGTACCCCGTTCTTGCCTTCTCCCCATATCCCCTCGTCCCGCTATCTTTAAGAGCCCCATCCAGCTCTTTTGAAAGCATCCATAGAACCGGCTTCCACCGCCCTCTGAGGCAGAGAATTCCACAGACTCGCAACTCTCTGTGTGAAAATGTGTTTCCTCGTCTCCGTTCTAAATGACTTACCCCTATCATCGCATTACGCATATCTTTGCTATGTTATACGTCGTCTCTTTTATTTTTATACTATCCTTGACTTCCCTTGTCAGCCACGGTCGCCTCTTACTCTCCTTGGAATCTTTCTTCCTCTTTGGAATGAAATGATCCTGCATCTTCTGAATTATTCCCGGAAATACCTGACATTGCTCTTCCACCGTCATTCCCTGCCAGTGTCCCTTTACAGTCAACTCTGGCTAGCTCCTCCCTCATCCGAGCATTAGACAACCGCAGATGTACTGCGCATGATCGTTGACCTCGTCCTGGTGAATTTGTGGAATTCTCTGCCACAGAAGGTAGTTGAGGCCAGTTCATTGGCTATATTTAAGAGGGGGCTAGATATGGCCCTTGTGGCTAAAGGGATCAGGGGGTATGGAGAGAAGGCAGGTCCGGGATACTGAGTTGGATGATCAGCCATGATCACATTGAATGGCGGTGCAGGCTCGAAGGGCCGAATGGACTACTCCTGCACCTATTTTCTATGTTTCTATGTCTATGTTTCTATATGTTGAATGAGGCGTAATATTGTCTCACGTCCGCATATTTTAAGACAATAATGGATTTCCATTGGAACGTGGCAGCAGTGGGGAACACTGGACCCTGACAGCTCCCACCGTCCGGGTTCGGTTCTAATTGACTAGTCCGCATGAGTGTTTTACGTACCTTAGCCCCGTCAACGCCAAGAACACGAAAGAGACGGAGACCAGGGATTACAAAGAGCGAGGGCGAAGGAGCAACACATGCGCCGATTAAAGGATTCTGATGTTAATGATGAGCAGAGATGGAGAAATGGAGGTGATGTCATTTGACAACTGGCAAATGACAGGAGAAAGGGAGGGACATTTCAACGTCAGACACAGTGAGAGAGAGAGAAGCATCCAATCGGCTCAAGTAAAGGAAGATGGATGTGCTCAAATTGCGTCGGTAGTGAGCACCCAATCGTACACGAGGGGAACGCCACTTAATCTCCCCAATAGAACAAAAACTGTCGCTGATTTCTACGTCACCTCACATATACTCGAGACATGAACGCAGTCAAACCATTTCCTTCTTGCGAAGGTGATTTCTAAACCACAGGCCATGAGAACTCTCTGGCCCATATTGATAATATTTTCATGTTTCCAGGTGAGTCTATGTTGCAATGATCCATGGGCGCGCCATAGCTTTGATACACGGCCAGACTGCTCACAGTTTCTGTGCTTTGTTCTAGGAGTCTATGGAGAGGATTCGATGTCCCAGTATCCACCTCAGATGATGGGCGAGGAAGGACAGACGGTAACACTGAACTGCAATTATTCTGCATCAATGGGTGCTTACACTGTCTTTTGGTACAAGCAAAGTTCTGCAGAAGCGCCTAGATACATACTGAAGATATTCACCAGCGGTACATCAGAATGGTCATCTGGGTTCTCAGACAGGTTTTCTGCAGTTTATCGGAAAGAAGAGCGGATGGTTCCTTTGAGTGTCTCTGCGGTCCAAGTTTCCGACTCCGCCGTCTACCTCTGTGCCATGAGTCCCACACTGCATCAGGGAAGCAGAGGGCCCGCACAAAAACCAACCCTAGTAGTTTCTGCGTGCAACCACCAGAGGTCGCAATTACACCGGGACTAGGAAATGATTTGCTATGTTATACGTCGTCTCTTTTATTTTTATACTATCCTTGATTTCCCTTGTCAGCCACGGTCGCCTCTTACTCTCCTTGGAATCTTTCTTCCTCTTTGGAATGAAATGATCCTGCATCTTCTGAATTATTCCCGGAAATACCTGACATTGCTCTTCCACCGTCATTCCCTGCCAGTGTCCCTTT
Organism: Amblyraja radiata; assembly: GCF_010909765.2. Classification (NCBI taxonomy): domain Eukaryota; kingdom Metazoa; phylum Chordata; class Chondrichthyes; order Rajiformes; family Rajidae; genus Amblyraja; species Amblyraja radiata. Next base: position 59,830,360 of record NC_045970.1, on the reverse strand, counting down.
ACAGTCAACCCTGGCTAGCTCCTCCCTCATCCGAGCATTAGACAACCGCAGATGTACTGCGCATGATCGTTGACCTCGTCCTGGTGAATCTGTGGAATTCTCTGCCACAGAAGGTAGTTGAGGCCAGTTCATTGGCTATATTTAAGAGGGGGCTAGATGTGCCCCTTGTGGCTAAAGGGATCAGGGGGTATGGAGAGAAGGCAGGTCCGGGATACTGAGTTGGATGATCAGCCATGATCACATTGAATGGCGGTGCAGGCTCGAAGGGCCGAATGGCCTACTCCTGCACCTATTTTCTATGTTTCTATGTCTATGTTTCTATATGTTGAATGAGGCGTAATATTGTCTCACGTCCGCATATTTTAAGACAATAATGGATTTCCATTGGAACGTGGCAGCAGTGGGGAACACTGGACCCTGACAGCTCCCACCGTCTGGGTTCGGTTCTAATTGATTAGTCCGCATGAGTGTTTTACGCACCTTAGCCCCGTCAACGCCAAGAACACGAAAGAGACGGAGACCAGGGATTACAAAGAGCGAGGGCGAAGGAGCAACACATGCGCCGATTAAAGGATTCTGATGTTAATGATGAGCAGAGATGGAGAAATGGAGGTGATGTCATTTGACAACTGGCAAATGACAGGAGAAAGGGAGGGACATTTCAACTTCAGACACAGTGAGAGAGAGAGAAGCATCCAATCAGCTCAAGTAAAGGAAGATGGATGTGCTCAAATTGCGTCGGTAGTGAGCACCCAATCGTACACGAGGGGAACGCCACTTAATCTCCCCAATAGAACAAAAACTGTCGCTGATTTCTACGTCACCTCACATATACTCGAGACATGAACGCAGTGAAACCATTTCCTTCTTGCGAAGGTGTTTCTAAACCACAGGCCATGAGAACTCTCTGGCCCATATTGATAATAATTTTCATGTTTCCAGGTGAGTCTATGTTGCAATGATCCATGGGCGCGCCATAGCTTTGATACACGGCCAGACTGCTCACAGTTTCTGTGCTTTGTTCTAGGAGTCTATGGAGAGGATTCGATGTCCCAGTATCCACCTCAGATGATGGGCGAGGAAGGACAGACGGTAACACTGAACTGCAATTATTCTGCATCAATGGGTGCTTACACTGTCTTTTGGTACAAGCAAAGTTCTGCAGAAGCGCCTAGATACATACTGAAGATATTCACCAGCGGTACACCAGAATGGTCATCTGGGTTCTCAGACAGGTTTTCTGCAGTTTATCGGAAAGAAGAGCGGATGGTTCCTTTGAGTGTCTCTGCGGTCCAAGTTTCCGACTCCGCCGTCTACCTCTGTGCCATGAGTCCCACACTGCATCAGGGAAGCAGAGGGCCCGCACAAAAACCAACCCTAGTAGTTTCTGCGTGCACCCACCAGAGGTCGCACTTACACCGGGACTAGGAAATGATCAGAGGTAGACAGCCTTCGCGAATTTCAGCAAACGCATTGCGAATATTTACTGTTGCAAAATAAACACAATCAGCCCAAATGCATTCCAAATTTGAAATGCCTTACTCAGCAAATCATTCGCCACACACCCAAAAATATGTGAAGCAACGGGTACCGGAATTATAAGAAGAATGTTCGCACACTGAACGTCATGCATTCACACGCGTGCTAGCCCTTCCGACTTAGAGAGTTATCCTTCAACTTCCCCTCCCATTCCGTATCATTCATCTCCCCCTCCCATTCCGTATCCGACCTCTCTGTCCTGGGCCTCCTCCACGGCCAGAGTGAGCAACACCGGAAATTGGAGGAACAGCACCTCATATTCCGCTTGGGGAGACTGCATCCTTGGGGCATGAACATTGATTTTTCACAATTCTGTTAACCCTTGCTGTCTCCTCCCCTTCCTACCTCAGCCCTCGAGCTCCTCATCCTCCTTTTTCCTTTCTTCTCCCCGCCTCCCCCCACCCCCTATCAGTCTGAAGAAGGGTTTCGGCCCGAAACGTTGCCTATCTCCTACGCTCCATAGATGCTGCTGCACCCGCTGAGTTTCTCCAGCATTTTTGTGTACCTTCTGTATCCTTAATTTATTCCTTTCAGCCTCCAGACCAACACTCAATTCGCAATGCGAGCGCTCACCACAGGGGCACTTGCCCGGGAAACGGAAGTGATCAGAGATAGGAACTCCACGGAGGTTTAACATATTTATTCCAACAAATATGTTACAACGACGATAGATCGGCTTCTCCTACTATTGTCCACGTTTGAGATGTTCCATTCGCCGTCACGGCCCAACATGACCCCTGCCGGTACTGGATGAATTATATTATGATTTAATAATAATAATGGATGGGATTTATATAGCGCCTTTCTAATACTCAAGGCGATTTGACCCCTATGATGCCTTGATATCTGCACAACTGTTTGGCGCTAAAAATCTTATGTTTAGCGGAGTCCACTCGCTGATTCGTTCCATCCGACCGGCAAAAGCAACAGGCTTTAACCCATTTGTTCCCTTGTCACTTTTGACAATTCTCGAGGCAGAGCAGTTGTCACAACTGTAACCTAACGGCTCGAACCATTTGGATTCGATGCGAACAGAAAAACAAGTGTTCTTTTTCGCCCTTTTCCTCTGTGACGGAACGGGTAGCACGGGGTCGAAAAACAACGGGCGAGAGGGACATTGGTGTACAGATTAAAATATTCAGCAGCTCATGACGAACGAGCGAGAAATAAAGAGGTGAAGTGATTCGAGAACTAGTAAATGGCAGGAGAAAGAGGGTAATGCTCCCTGTCCCACTTAGGAAACCTGAACGGAAACCTCTGGAGAGTTTGTGCCCCACGCAAGGTTTCCGTGCGGTTCCCGGAGGCTTCTATCATTCTCCCTACCTGCAAACTCCGGCAACCACTACCTGCAACCTCCGGCAACCTCCGGGAACCGGACGGAAACCTTGGGTGGGGCGCAAAGTCTCCAGAGGTTTCCGCTCAGGTTTCCTAAGTGGGACAGGGGCATTAGAGTTAGAATTCGAGGCAATAAGAGAGAGCGAGAGAGAGAGAGAGAGAGGGAGGGAGAGATACAATCTATCAGCGCACTTAACATAAGAAGGCTTGCGCTGAAACTGCGTCAGTTGTGAGCAGCCAATGCTACACGAGGGGAAGGCCCCTACTCTTCACAGACCGACAAACCTGCGCCTGATTTCCGCGTCCTCTCTCATTGCCAACGAGAGAAATGAAGGCCGTCGATCCGTTTCCACCTTCCACAGCTCTGGCCACTCTCTGGTCCACACTGATGATAATTTCCGTGTTTCCAGGTGAGCAAGTAGATATATTCTGACCAGCTGCATCTCGGTCTGGTTTGGGGACTGCGAAGCCTCCGACTGGAAGCGCGTGCAGAGAGTGCTGAGGATGGCTTTAAATAAATCATCGGGACTTCTCTCCCCTCAATCAGGGACATTGCGAGCAAACGTCGCTTGTCTAAGGCCAGCAGTGTTATAAAGGACCCCACACATCTCCATCATGGACTGTTCACTCTGCTGCCCTCGGGCAAAAGATATCGCAGCATAAGGGGCAGAACGGCCAGGTTTTGCAACAGCTTCTTCCCCCGAGCCATATCAGACTCTTGAATGCCATGTCATGTGCCGCCACCATTATCTATTTTATCCTTTTATTCTTTTTATCTTTGTATCCATTTTATGCTTCTGTTTATTTTTGTGTTGCTCGGGGAGCCAGATGCAACGTAATTTTGTTTAGAATTGCATTGATCGATGTTTTTCTAAATGACAATAAAGTTTTGATTGATTGTTTGGTTGGAGTTGCAATGGTCCCATAGAAACATAGAAACATAGAAAATAGGTGCAGGAGTAGGCCATTCGGCCCTTCGAGCCTGCACCGCCATTCAATATGATCATGGCTGATCATCCAACTCAGTATCCAGTACCTGCCTTCTCTCCATACCCCCTGATCCCTTTAGCCACAAGGGCCACATCTAACTCCCTCTTAGATATAGCTAATGAACTGACCTCAACTGGCCTCCCGAAGCAGAAAACTCCCAGACGGCTCACAGTTTATTTGCTTTGCTTTAGGGGCCCGTGGAGCTGATTCCTTGTCCCAGTATCCACCCCAGTTGACAACTGCGGAAGGACAAACTGTAACACTGAACTGCAGCTACCCTGCATCAATGGCTGCCGACACTATCTTTTGGTACATCCAAAGTTCGACAGAAGCGCCGAGATATATATTGAGGATATTCGCCGCCGGCCATCAAGACCGATTACCTGACAGATTTTCTGCGGTTTATCGTAAAGAGGATCGGATGGTCCTTTTGAGTATCTCCGGGGCCCGCGTTTCCGACTCCGCCGTGTATCTCTGTGCCATGAATCCCACGCTGCAACAATGAAGCGGGGGGCCTGCACAAAAACCAACCCTGGTAGTTTCGGCAACCGACAATAGAGGGCGCACTAACCCCGCTAAACGGAAGTGAACAGAGATAGAACTCATTGCAATTTTCAGTCAACGCATTGTAAACATTTACGGTTGCAAAATAGACCCAATCATCGTTAAAATATCCGGATATGGAATGTCATTATCAGTAATCCATTTGCCCGAATCCTACAACAATGTAAAGCAGTTTCTGGAACATGTAAAAATAAAATGTGGCCATTGAACGTCTCACGCATGACAGCCCTTCCGACCAATAGAGCTTTCTCCTCAATATCTTACTTCCTGTCCCCAGTTCATCACTCTATTCACAACATGAGCACTTCCCAGAGGTCACACATGCCCGGGAAAACGGAAGTGATCAGAGTTAGAAACTCTACGGGGGTTTCAGCAAATATGTTTCAAGGAACATGACGCAAGGGGATAGATCTGTTCCTCGCACTATTGTTCACAGTTGAAACAAAGAAAACATAGAAAACAGTTGCAGGTGTAGGCCATTCGGCCCTACGAGCCTGCACCGCCATTCAATATGATCATGGCTGATCATCCAACTCAGTATCCTGTACCTGCCTTCCCTCCATACCCCCTGATCCCTTTAGCCACAAGGGCCACATCTAACTCCCTCTTAAATATAGCCAATGAACTGGCCTCAACTACCTTCTGTGGCAGAGAATTCCACAGATTTACCACTGTGTAAAAAATGATTTTCTCATCTCGGTCCTAAAAGCCTTCCCCCTTATCCTTAAACTGTGACCTCTTGTTCTGGATTTCCCCAACATCGGGAATAATCATCCTGCATCCTGTCCAACCCCTTAAGAATTTTGTAAGTTTCTATAAGATCCCAACTCAATCTTCTAAATTCTAGCGAGTACAAGCCGAGTCTATCCAGTTTTCCGTCATATGAAAGTCCTGCCATCCCAGGAATTAGTCTGGTGAACCTTCTCTGTACTCCCTCTATGGCAAGAATGTCTTTCCTCAGATTAGGAGACCAAAATTGTACGCAATATTCCAGGTGTGGTCTCACCAAGACCCTGTACAACTGCAGTAGAACCTCCCTGCTCCTATACTCAAATCCTTTTGCTCTGAGGTACCCTATTTACCCGAGCGACCCAACCCTACACCTACCAATAAAGGGGGAAATGTATTATGATGTGACCCTCTTGAAGCGTTTTTAGCTGCATACCCAATGGGCGATATATATCTCATGATTAACAGACCGCTCTGTCTGATTCATTCTATCTGAGCCGCAATGGGATAGGCTTTTAAACCATCTGTTCTCTCGTCGCTTTTGACAGTTCTGACGGACGGGCGATGCACCCTGGCTTCAGACAACAGCAGTTGTACTGAGGGAAATAGACGGCATTCTTCGATGTGTTCAATGAGACGAGATATTGAGTCCTCCGCCCTTTGTTCCGTAGTTTTCACGAGAGGAATGGATTTCCATTAGAAAACTGGCAGCAAGTTGGTAAAACTGTAACCTGCCGCCTCTAACCAGCTGGGTTCGATCCTCCCCGAGGGGGCTTTCGGAGTAGACACAAAATGCTGGAGTAAATCAGCGGGACAGGCAGCATCTCTGGAGAGAAGGAATGGGCGACGTTTCGGGTCGAGACACTTCTTCAGACTGATGTCAGGGGAAGGGGCGGGACAATGATAGAATGTAGTCGGAGACAGTACGACTAGTGGGACAACTGGGAAGGGGAAGTGGGTGGAGAGAGAAAGCAAGAGCTATCTGAAGAAGTCAATGTGCACATACACCGGTAGTCGGAAATGATCAGAGATAGAAATTCGTCGCAATTTACAGCAAACATGTTTTGAACATTTATAGTTGCAAAATAGACTCAATCATCGCAAATGCTTCTCTAGATTTTAAGTGCCTTTCTCTGTAACGTATTTCACAAGTTAACAAATGCACGTTATAGGCCCATCGAGTCTGCTCCGCCATTCAACCATGGCTGATCTTTGCCTCCAAATCCCATTCCATGTCTTCTCCCCATAACCCTTGACACCCGTTCTAATCAAGTATTTGATTTAACGCCCCCCAAAATGTGAAGCACTGGTTTCCAGATTATTGGAAGAATATAGGAAGAATATTTCCCCATTGAATGTCACACGCGCGACAGCTCTTCTGACCTGCAGAAGACATTTTCCTGTAATGTATTCCCCCCCCAGCCTCATGTTTGAACAAACATGAACGATAGATCTGTTCCTTCCAAAGTTGTCCAGATTTGAAATTCCATGTTCTTTATATCGTCCCAACATTACTCCTGCCGATATTGGAGGAATTATGTACCCTCCGTTTTTAACCACCTTGTTAGCAATACCCGAGGCAAAGCGACGCACCCTAGTATTGGGGAAAATTGACTGGAGTCTGCAATATTTTCACAAGTGGCGAAATATTGAGGCCCATGCCTCTTCTTCTGTAGTTTTCTCGACAGGAATGGATTGTCATTGGAAAAATGGCAGCAGTTGGTACTAAAGGGCCTGTCCCACGAGCATGCGACCTGCATGCGGCGAGCGCGACCAAACCAGAAGCGGGAGCCGCGCGGAGATCGAGTGAGTGACGTACGGAGTCGAGGCGGCTGCGGGCCGGCAGGCCGTTGTCGCGCGGAATTTTTAAACACGGTCAGTTTTTCGGAGCCCCGCGCGATGTCGGGACCAGCTCCGCACAACTCCATACGGCTCCGGCGATCGAATTGGGACCGGCCCCGCGAGGCCGTATGGCTCAAGCGACCACGTTAGGTCGCGCTTGCCGCATGGAGTCGCATGCTCGTGGGACAGGCCCTTAACGGTCCCCACCACCTGGGTTCGATCCTATCCGATGGACAGTGTTAGTGTTCTTCGCTCCGCACCCTAAGAGTGCATGGAACATGAAAGAGACAGATACTATGGGGTAGAATGGGTGAGTATGAGAGGGAAACGGATACGCAGAGTAAAGGATTCAGATGCCAATGATGGGCGACAAGGAAATGGAGGGGAGATGTACGTTCTGAGATGGTGAGAGTGGGGAGAGTGAGCGGAGGGAAGGAGAGATATTGAGCGTTGGAAAAGGAGAGGGACTCAGAGAGAACGGAGAGACAGTGTGCGCGCGCGCGTGTGAGTGTGTGTGTGTGCGTGAGAGAGAGAGAGAGTGTGTGTGTAGCATCAATAAAGGGCTATAGGTCTATTGTGAGTTTATGTACAGGGACATATCTATCCATGCACTGTATACTTGTATTTATACTGATGCATTTTAAATATGTATGTCAGTTATACTTTGGCAATATAACGATGTGTTTTATCATGCCAATAACGTTTTTTTTTTAAATTGAAATTGAATTGAATTGAATTGATTGAATTGAGAATAGAGAGAGAGAGTCGAGAGGAGAGAGAGCGAGAGAGAGATAAGAATAGAGAGAGAGGAGAGAGCGAGATCGCTGCGCCGAAGAGCATGCTAGCGATCGCGATCTACGCGCTGCTCTCGCGCTCCGTCTCTCTCTCAGCTTCTCTCTCTCGCTCTTCTCTCTCTCGCGCTCTCTCGCTCTCTCTCTCTCTCTCTCTCTCTCTCTCCTCTCTCTCCTCTCTCGCGTCTCTCCTCTCCTCGCTCTCTCTCTCTCTCTCTCTCTCTCTCTCTAGAGAGAGATCTAAGTAAGAAGGCATGTGTCCAAATTGCGTCAGTTGTGAGCACCCAATCGTACAAGAGGAGAACCCCTTTAGTCTCCCCGAAAGAAACACAACTGTCCCGGATTTTCACGTCCTCTCACATATACCTGAGGCATGAACGCGTTCGAACTACTTCCTTCTTCCACACGTGTTTCCAAACCACAAACCATGAAAACCCTCTGGTCCACGCTGATAATAATGTTCGTGTTTCCAGGTGAGTCTATGTCGCAATAGTGCATGAGCGGACCGTGGCTTTGATGTAGTCCCAGACTGCTGATTGTCTATGTGGTTTGTTTTAGGAGCCTGCGGAGAGGATTCGATGACCCAGTACCCACCTCATATGGCGGCTGAGGAAGGACAGACGGTAACACTGAACTGCAGTTATCCTGCATCAATGGTTGCTAACACTGCCTTTTGGTACATCCAACGTTCTGCAGACGCGCCGAGGTATATAATAAAGATATTCACCACAGGCGATGCACTACGGTCACCTGATACATCAGACAGATTTTCTCTGGTTTATCGTAAGAAAGAGCGGATGGTCCCTTTGAGCATCTCCGGGGCCCGTGTTTCCGACTCCGCCGTGTATCTCTGTGCCATGAGACCCACACTGGGGCAAGGAAGCAGCGGGACCGCACAAAAACCATCCCCAGTAGGTTCATCGAGAGCCCACCAGATGGCGCACTTACACCAGCGATTGAAAACGACGGGAGATAGAAATCCTTCGCAATATTCAGCAAATGCATGTTCAAGTTCAAGAGAGTTTATTGTCATGTGTCCCTAATAGGACAATGAAATTCTTGCTTTGCTTCAGCACACAGAACATAGTAGGCAATGTCTACAAAACAGATCAATGTGTCCATATACCGTAATATAAATATATACACACATGAATAAATAAACCGATAAAGTGCAAATAACAGATAATTGTTTATTAATAATCAAAGTTTTGTCCGAGCCAGGTTTAATAGCCTGATGGCTGTGGGGAAGTAGCTATTCCTGAACCTGGTTGTTGCAGTCTTCAGGCTCCTGTACCTTCTACCTGGAGGTAGCAGGGAGATGAGTGTGTGGCCAGGATGATGTGGGTCTTTGATGATACTGCCAGCCTTTTTGAGGCAGCGACTGCGATAAATCCCCTCTATCGAAGGAAGGTCAGAGCTGATGATGGACTGGGCAGTGTTGACTGCTTTTTGTAGTCTTTTCCTTTCCAGGGCGCTCAAGTTGCCGAACCAAGCCACGATGCATTGTACACGTTTACAATGCATCGTGTCTCCAGACCAACACTCAATTGATCGCGGGAGTGCTAACCAGAGGGCGCACATACCCCATGGAACGAAAGTGGTCGGAAATAGAAACTCGACGGAGGTTTCAGCTATTTTGTTTCAACAAACAAGTTGCAAGGGGATATATCTCTTCCTTCCAATAATGTCCACATTCTAGATACCCTACATTGCGTATCGTCCCATCCTTACTCCTGCCAGTACTGGAGGGGGTATATTATGATGTTACTCCCTTGAAGCGTTTTTAGCTGCATAAAGGGCCTGTCCCACCAGCATGCGCCTGCATGCGGCAAGCGCGACCAAACCAGAAGCGGGAGCCGCGCGGAAATCGAGGCGGTGCGTACGGGCCGGCAGGCCGTTGCCGCGCGGAATTTTTGAACACGGTCAGTTTTTCGGAGCCCCGCGCGATGTCGGGACCAGCTCCGCACAATTCCATAGGGCTCCGGCGATCGAAGTGGGACCGGCCCCGCGAGGCCATACGGCTCAAGCGACCACGTTAGGCCGCGCTTTCCGCATGCAGGCGCATGCTCATGGGACAGGCCCTTACCTGTTAGGCGATATATATCTCATGATGAACAGAGCGCTCTCGCGGTTTCTTTCCATCCGCCCCGCAATACACCAGGTTTTTTTTAACGCCATCTTGTTGGCAATACTGGAGGCCACGCGATGCACCCCGGGCATTAACCAACCGCAGATCGGCTGGGGAAAATCAAGGGGAGTCTTCGATATGTTATTTGTGGCGAAATATTGAGTCCTACAATTGTTCCACAATTTTCATTACAAGCATGGATATCCTTTAGAAAATAGGAGGGTCGGGTCGAACTGACCTTAACATAGAAACATAGAAAATAGGTGCAGGAGTAGGCCATTCGGCCCTTCGAGCCTGCACCGCCATTCAATATGATCATGGCTGATCATCCAACTCAGTATCCTGTATCTGCCTTCTCTCCATACCCCCTGATCCCTTTAGCCACAAGGGCCACATCTAACTCCCTCTTAAATATAGCCAATGAACTGGCCTCAAGTACCTTCTGCAGGAGAGAATTCCAGAGATTCACCACTCTCTGTGTGAAAAAAGTTTTCCTCATCTCGGTCCTAAAAGATTTCCCCCTTATCCTTAAACTGTGACCCCTTGTTCTGGACTTCCCCAACATCGGGAACAATCTTCCTGCATCTAGCCTGTCCAACCCCTTAAACATTTTGTAAGTTTCTATAAGATCCCCCCTCAAACTTCTAAATTCTAGCGAGTACAAGCCGAGTCTATCCAGTCTTTCTTCATATGAAAGTCCTGACATCCCAGGAATCAGTCCGGTGAACCTTCTCTGTGGCAATGGCAAGAATGTCTTTCCTCAGATTAGGAGACCAAAAGTGTACGCAATACTCCAGGTGTGATCTCACCAAGACCCTGTACAACTGCAGTAGAACCTCCCTGCTCCTATACTCAAATCCTTTTGCTATGAATGCTAACATACCATTCGCCTTCTTCACTGCCTGCTGCACCTGTATGCCTACTTTTAATGACTGGTGTACCATGACACCCAGGTCTCGTTGCATCTCCCCCTTTCCTAATCGGCCACTATTCAGATAATAATCTACTTTCCTGTTTTTGCCACCAAAGTGGATAACCTCACATTTATCCACATTATACTGCTCGAGGTCGAACCCTGACAGGGACCACCACTCCACAATGTTAGGCCGCAACGCGGACGGAGATACGACAGGATAATATTAGATTAGATTAGATATAATTTATTGCCACACAGCCAGGCTGGTGGAAATTTGGGTTGTCAGCAGCGATGCGTCGAGGTCAGATTAAAACAAGTTTCCCCAACGCCCCGCCCCCCCCACACACACATAAAAGAAAGCCAAAGAACACTAAAACATACGTTTAACACATATTAACAACAACGAAGAATGAAAAGGACGAGACAGACTGTTGGCGAAGCAGCCACCGCGGCGAACTAGCAAAGGGCAGTAGAAAGAGAATTGGAGGCGACCAGAGGGAGGGAACGAGAGAGAAATAAGCATCTAATCAGGGCAGGTGAAGGAAGAAGGCATGTGGTGAATTAGCAGCTGTTGTGAGCACCCAATCGTGCACGAGGGTTACGCCCCGTGGTCTCCCCCCCCACCCGCAAAAAAAAACCTGCCCCTGAATTCCGTGTCCTCTCACATATCCAACGCGAGACACGAACGCGGTCAAATAATTTCCTTCTTCCGCAGGTGTTTCCAAACAACAGGCCATGACCACTCTATGGTCCATACTGATAATAATACTTGTCCTATTTGCAGGTGGGTTTGTGTTGCAATGGTCCCGAAGCGGAACGTGTCTTTGATACACTCCCAGGCCGCTCACAGTTTATTTGCTCTCTTTTAGGGGCCCGTGGAGAAGATTCAATGTCCCAGTATCCAGCTCAGATGACGACTGAGGAAGGACAGACGGTGAAGATGAACTGCAGTTATCCCACAACAATGACTGCTTATCCCGTCATTTGGTACCTCCAAGATCCTGCAGAAGCGCCGAGATATATCCTAAAGGTATACACCAATGGAAAGGCAGACCGGCCACCTGGCGTCTCAGACAGGTTTTCTGCCGTTTATCGGAAAGAAGAGCGGATGGTGCATTTGAGCATCTCCGGGGTCCGTGTTTCCGACTCCGCCGTTTACCTCTGTTCCATGAGCCCCACACTGCGGCAGCGAAGCAGCGGGACCGCACAAAAACCCAACCCTGGTAGTTCCAGCAAGCGCTCCCCAGGTGGCGCACTTACACCGGTAAACGGAAGCGATCCGAGCTAGAAATTCTGCATAATTTTCTGCAAAATCATTGTAAATATTTCCTGTTGATAAATAAACACAATGATCCCAAATTCTTTCCAGATTTTAAATGGTTTTCTGAGTAACTCATTCGCCAACTACCCCCAACAAAAATGTAAAACACTGTTTTCTGGAATGATGTGAAGATTATTTCCTCTTCGACGCGTTTATCAATATAACCGTCTTAAGGGCCTGTCCGACCAGCATGCGACTCCATGCGACAAGCGCGACCTAACCAGAAGCGGGAGCCGCGCGGAGGTCGAATGAGTGACGTACGGCGTCGAGGCGGCTGCGGGTCGGCAGGCCGTTGCCGCGCGGAATTTTTAAACACGGTCAGCCACGGTCAGCAATTCGGAGCCCCGCGCGATGTCGGGACCAGCTCCGCACAACTCCTTACGGCTCCGGCGATCGAAATGGGACCGGCCCCGCGAGGCCGTACGGCTCAAGCGACCACGTTAGGTCGCGCTTGTCGCATGGAGTCGCTTGGGTCGCGCTTTCCGCATGGAGTCGAATGCTCGTCGAACAGGCCCTGAACGTTATGTATCCACGAGCGCCATGAGCCTTCAGAATAAAGTTTTCTCATTCATACCATGTTCCAGCTTGCAGACCCATATTCAATTCACAATACGACATTTGTCTGCAGCAATCCATGCCATCGGTGCTACATAGGGGCAGCACGGTAACGGGGCGGTAGAGCTACAGCCGTTATAGCGCCAGAGATACGGGTTCGATCCTGACAACGGGCGCCTGTCTCTACGGAATTTGCACGTTCTACCCGTGACCTGCGTGGGGTTTCTCCGAGATCCTCGGTTTCCTCCCACACTCCAAAGTCGAACAGGTTTGCAGGTTAATTGGCTTGATATAAATGTAACATTTTCCATAGTGTGTGTAGGGTAGTTGATGTGCGGGGATCGCTGGTTGGTGCGGACTCCGTGCGCCGCAAGGGCCTGTCTCCGCGCTGTATCTTTAAACCAAACTAAACTAAACCGCAGTGAAGTAAAGTGAACGGAATTAAACTAAACTACCGAGTCAGAATGACGGAACAGGATGTTGGACATACATACGTCCTCTGTGAGTATTTAGTTCACGAAATGTGGACTGAGATGAAAACACACAGGCCCCACTAAGGTCCCATTAGTGTCATAGATTTCACTAAATGGAGTTACCAATGTTACGAGCTGGACGAGTATAGGGACTGAGAAATACAGGGAGGTGATATGTCCTTTTAGAATGATCGAATCTCAGGCGAATTAGATAAATTATTGAACTTCTTTAATCAAAGAGGGAAGGAGAGAGAGAGAGAGAGAGAGAGAGAGAGAGAGAGAGAGAGAGAGAGAGAGAGAGAGAGAGAGAGAGAGATAGATCGAGAGAGAGAGAGCTGCTCTACTCGCTCTCTCTCTCTACGGCTCTCGATCTCTCTCTCTCTCTCTTCTCTCCTCTCCTTCTCTCTCCTCCTCTCATCTCTCTCTCTCTCTCTCTCTCTCTCTCTCTCGTCTCTCTCTCTCTCTTCATCTATCTCGCTCTTTCGGTCCCCCAGTCGCAAGGCTTCGTATGTACGTCAGTTATGAGCCAGCCAACCAGGCTCCGGGGTCACACGTGAAAGATACACCTGTCCCAGATCTCTGCTTCCTCGGGCATTGCGCCCCGAATCACTAACATGATGCCTTCATTCGATTCGCCCCCCGCTGTTACCCGATCCGCCACCCTGGCTTCTCTATGGTGCGCATTGATTATAATAGCCGTGTTACCCGGTGAGTCTCTGTCGATTTCGCTCCTTGGTGTGCGGGCCTTGCTTTCAGCAAACTGACCTTCGATGCTTTGTTGCAGGAGCCCGTGGCGAGGATTCGATGACCCAATATCCGCCTGAGCTGACGGCTGAAGCAGGACAAACCGTGACACTGAACTGCAGTTACCCCAAAGCATTCGGCGCTGGCACCGTCTTCTGGTACATCCAGTATCCCGGAGAGACGCCGAGATATCTGCTGAAAATTTTCAGCGTTGGGTCTGGAGATTTCCCTGCCAGGTTTACAGGTGCTTATCGAAAGGATTCTCGGGCGGTTCCTTTGAGTATCTCCAGCGTCCTTGTCTCGGACTCGGCAGCGTATCTCTGCGCAATGAGCCCCACAGTGCGGCACAGAGCCAGCGAGGCCCTACAAAAACCAACACAGACAGTTGCCTCTAGCGCTCACCATAGGGCGCACCCGCCCCTGAAAATCCAATACAGACAGTTACCCCTACCGCTCACCAGAGGGCGCACCCGCCACTGAAATAACAATACAGACAGTTTCCCCTACCGCTCACCAGAGGGCGCACCCGCCCCTGAAATAACAAATGATAGAAACCCGTAAGAACTTTCTGGGTCAATGCAAATCTGTATTGCATCGATCTTGCCAGCGTTATCCTCATTTGAAACGTGTTCCTTAAAATGCCCTGTCCCACTGAGGAAACCTGAACGGAAACCTCTGGAGACTTTGCGCCCCACCCAAGGTTTCGGTGCGGTTCCCGGAGGTTGCAGGTGGTTGCCGGAGGTTGCAGGTAGTGGAAGCAGGTAGGAAGACTGACAAAAAACCTCCGGGAGGTTTTGGTCAGTGGCTTTTAAATAAATCAGGACAAATGGAAAGAGTGGCTTTTAAATAAAGCAGGCAAATTGAATTAGTTCTAATTGAATATGGCATAGATAGACTGAGGGGCAATGGGAGAGGGAGATGATGAGAGCGAGGAACAAATGGCTTCCGATAATTGTAACTTGGCCCTACTGTGTATAGTGCTCCGCTTTCCGGAGCTCCCGCAACGCAACTTCTCCAGCCCGTGTCGCGGGGTTGGAACGACCGGAGCGGGGCCGTACATCGCCCGGCGCGGCCTTAAATGGCCGTGGGACTTACCATCGCCCGCCTGAGGCTTCGACATCGGGAGCGAAATGGTGCAGGGGAGAGAAAGGACTTTGGAATTGTCTTTGTTTGTATGGCTGTGGAAACGGAGTTTCGTTTGAGCCTCACTGAGGTTCAAATGACGTGGCATAAATATTGTATTGTATTGTAATGTACGGGATGATCGTTGGACGGCGCGGACCTGATGGGCCGAAGGGCCTGTTTCCACGCCCCATCACTCAGAGAGTGGTAGCTGTGTGGAATGAGCTTCCAGTGAAGGTGGTGGAGGCAGGTTCGTTTTTATCATTTAAAAATAAATTGGATAGTTATATGGATGGGAAAGGAATGGAGGGTTATGGTCTGAGCGCAGGTATATGGGACTAGGGGAGATTATGTGTTCGGCACGGACTAGAAGGGTCGAGATGGCCTGTTTCCGTGCTGCAAATTGTTATATGGTTTTATATGGTTAAACAAAGTAGGAATTCAGTCAGGTGGAGAGAGAGAGAGAGTGCGAGATATTCGGCGCAGGGAATCCACTATGATAGACTCAAACGCAGTCCGTTGTGTGAGACCAGCCAATCAGACACCAGGGAAACGCCCCGTGGTCTCTCCCAATGAACCCGCCCCCTATGTTGTCCGTCTCCTCACACAAATCCGATCTGTGGCACCAACAGGGCGGAATCATTCGCCTTTTTTACACATCTGTTTCCAAAGAACATCGACCATGTTGTGTATGTGGTCATTCCTGATAATATTTCCCGCGCTCCCAGGTGAGTCTCCGTTTAAAGAGCTACCGATTGGACAATCGTTTTTGATTGTATCTGATCAATACAGACTGATGTAAAGTGTATTTTATGCTTTGTTGTAGAAGCTGGTGGCGAGGATTCAGTGACCCAGGTACCGCCCGAGGTGATGGGTGAGGAAGGACAGACCGTCACACTGAGCTGCAGTTTCCCTGCTGCCTACAATAGCTACGATGCCATCTGGTACGTCCAGTATCCTGGAGGCGCGCCCAGATATATACTGAAGAAATTCAGCACCGGCAATGGAGGCCGGTCACCCGGTTTCACAGACCGCTTTTCAGCTGTTTATCACAAAGCAAATAGGACGGTTCCTTTGAACATCTCCGGTGTCCTGGTCTCCGACTCCGCTGTGTATCTTTGCGCCATGACGCCCACATCGGTGCGGCGAAGCGGCAGCTTCGAACAAAAACCCCGCTCAGCAATTTCGGCAAGCGGTCACCAGATGGCGCACTCACCCGTGTGTACAGAAGATAGCGAGAGGAAGATTTGATTTGTCTTATCTTATTTACGTTATTTTCTTTATCGTGTATCTGTACACTGTGGATGGTTCCATTGTAATCACGCATTGTCTTTCCACTGACTGGTTAACACGGAACGAAAGTATTTAACTGTGCCTCGGTACACGTGACAAGTAGCTAACTAACTAACTAACTAACTAACTAACTAACTAACTAACTAACTAACTAACTAACTAACTAACTAACTAACTAACTAACTAACTAACTAACTAACTAACTAACTAACTAACTAACTAACTAACTAACTAACTAACTAACTAACTAACTAACTAACTAACCAACGCACAGATTTGGGCTCCCCTCTGTTCAATGTTATAAAGACCAGTCTATTTTTGTTACAATTTCAAAACCCCGAACGGAAGCACTTGCGCGATACATCTTTGACAATAAATCCGCATTGAATCGAGCAGCGAATAATATAAATGATGACCATGTTTCACATCTCCGGCCTGTGATGAAATATATCAATCTGTCTGCTGCAGATATAAGCGTCTCTTTAATTTCTCACCAATCGATCATATGCGATAAGATCAATCATTAATTCTATGTTGTGCATGACAAATTAGCGGGGAGGAGTGAGAAAGAGAGGCTGGGTGGGCGGAGAGAGGATGGGGGAAGGGTATGCAAAGACAAATACATAAACACTAATGAACATAGTCAGCGACGGATGTGAATATGGGATGAGAATGTGGAGAGACATTCAGGAAATGGCAGGGAACAGCACAGAAGAAATAGACTTCGAGAGTGAGAGAGGTTTGCACGAAGAGAGAGAGAGAGAGAAAGAGAGGAAGAGAAAGAAAGAGAGGGAGAGAAGAGGGAGAGAAGAGAAAGAGAGGGGAGAGAGAAAGAAGAGGAGAGAGATGAGATAAGAGAGTAGATCAGAGTATAGACTCGATATACCTCTCGATCGATAGGCGCGCTCTCTCGCGATCGCATAGAAGATCGCCCGAACTCGAAAATTTCGAAGGAGATAGGTAGAGCCAGAGAGCAGCTACAGATACCACAGATCACGAGTGCGTGTAGAACATAACAGAACGAGAAAGCAGAGAGTTGAAGAGAGAGGCAGCCGAGAAGGACATACAGGAGACACGGGGCCGGGGGAGCGAGAGACAGAGACAAAAAGAAAGGGGTAATTGAGGGAAAGAGGGAGACTGATCGCGAGGGAGAAAGAGAGAACGAGTGAGAGATATTGGCAGAGTGGGACTTGACAGGTAGATAGAAGTCGAAGTTTGGAGCGATCGCTGGATGGCGAGGACCCGATGGGCTGAAGGGCCTGTTTCCACGCTCTAGTTCCAGACTAAAGTAAAATAAAATGTCGCCGCTCAATGCCGTTGCCGAGTACAGTACATCAAAGAACGGCGTGACAAGCTGAGGAACGAATGGATTCGCATGATTTAGAGCAATGTGAGGCGCGGAGCACCAATTTTATTTCCTCGGTAAGAAGATTCGTCAAAGAATCATGAAATGGCAGCTGGCAGAAAGGAGCAGCTGGGCGTCGAGGCAGTCAGAGCGAAAGAGAGAGAGAGAGAGAGAGAGAGAGTGAGAAACCAGTGAACGCAAATAAATACCGAAGATTGTGCATCAATTGCGCGAGGCGACCCAATCATCTATCGGGGGAAACGCCCCTCAGTTTCCACGAAAGAAAAAACACAGCAGCCGATCTCTGTTTCCTCATAGTTAACCGGCCCGAAGCACGAACACCATCCACATGTTCCCCCATTCATTGACAGTTCCCAAACCAAGGACCATGTTGTGTATCTCGCCGTTGGTGCTAATAATACTTGCGTTTCCAGGTGAGTTTCCGTTTAAATGTCGCTTCTGGGGTTTGAGACTTTGGTGAAATTCCAGAACGCTGAGCGTGTTCTCTTGTTGTTTCCAGGGGGTAACGGCGATGATTCCATGTCCCAGTATCCACCCAAGCTGACGGTTGAAGAGGGACAAATGGTAACAATGACATGCATTTACCCGGCATCTTACAACCACAACACTGCTTTCTGGTACATCCAGTATCCTGGAAACGCGCCCAGATATGTACTGAAGAAATTTAACAGCGAGCGCGGAGACCGGTCGCCGGATTTTACAGAAAGATTTTCCGCTGATTATCAGAAAGCGAATAGGACGGTTCCTTTGACCATCTCCGGTGTCGCGGTCTCCGACTCCGCGGTGTATCTCTGTGCCATGGAGCCCACGTTGCTACAGAGACGCGACAGGACTGAACAAAAACTCAACCCCACCAGTTGCACGGAGCGGTCAGCAGATGGCGCCCTCACTCATGTGACCAGAAGGTGGCCAGGGGAAGGTGGCCAGGGGTTTATCTAAACCTCCTATCAAATGAGTTATACAAGTCTGCTGCGGGTAGTTTTCACTAATTATCCTGTAATTCTCTGTCTGTAATAACCTCACTCAAATACTGACAATATATAAATATATTTTTATTATAAGCAGTGAACATTAGTATAAACCGCGGCACAGAAAGATAGAAACATAGAAAATAGGTGCAGGAGTAGGCCATTCGGCCCTTCGAGCCTGCATCGCCATTCAATATGATCATGGCTGATCATCCAAACTCAGTATCCTGTACCTGCCTTCTCTCCAAACCCCCTGATCCCTTTAGCCACAA
Source organism: Amblyraja radiata (assembly GCF_010909765.2). Classification (NCBI taxonomy): domain Eukaryota; kingdom Metazoa; phylum Chordata; class Chondrichthyes; order Rajiformes; family Rajidae; genus Amblyraja; species Amblyraja radiata. Next base: position 59,811,412 of record NC_045970.1, on the reverse strand, counting down.
GGGCCACATTTAACTCCCTCTTAAATATAGCCAGCGAACTGGCCTCAACTACCTTCTGTGGCAGAGAATTCCAGCGATTCACCACTCTCTGTGTGAAAAATGTTTTCCTCATCTCGGTCTAAAATATTTCCTCCTTATCCTTAAACTGTGATCCCTTGTTCCGGACTTCCCCAACATCGGGAACAATCTTCCTGCATCTAGCCTGTCAAACCCATTAGAATTTTGTATGTTTCTATAAGATCCCCCCTCAATTTTCTAAATTCTAGCGAGTACAAGCCGAGTCTATCCAGTCTTTCTTCATATGAAAGTACTGACATCCCAGGAATCAGTCTGGTGATATGACAGAATACATTCCCTGTACAACTTCCATTTTAAATTTGACAAGAAAGAGGACGAACGAGAGAGAACGAGCGAGTGAAGGAAGTAGTGACGTGTAAACCCCTAGACTAGCATATGTGCAGCCCAGGGGTGAACAAATGATAGCCTGTAGAAAAATAAAGACAAAAATCCATTAAATGGTTGGCGTCTCTGTGGGGGGCGGTGGGGGGCGCTCCGACGAGGCGCGCGAGAGCTCGCGCGAGACCGCGAGCGCGAGCAGCGAGCGCAGCGCTGAGCGCGAGAGGCCGAGCGCGCGCGAGAGAGATGAGAGCGGAGCTCGAGCGAGCGAGCGAGCGCGCTCGTCGAGCTCTCGCTCGACGATATGATCCGCTATCGCGCACTCTCTCTCTCTCTCTCTCTATCTATCTCTATCTCTCTCTCTCACACACAAACACACACACACACACAAACTCACACACACACACACACATACACACACACACACCACGCACAGAGGTGGTGGTGTGGTTTGTGTGTGTGTTGCGTGCGTGGCGTGCGTGCGTGGTGGCGTGCGTGTGTGATGTGAGTGTGGGTGTGTTGTGGGTGTGTGTGTGGGGGGTGTGACAGAGAGAGAGAGAGAGGGAGAGCGAGAAAGACAGAGACAGCGACTGGGAAGAGATACAGAGCCCGGATAGCTAGAACGAGAGAGAAGGGAACGTGGATAGAGACTCGAGGAACGAGAGAGAGAGAGAGAGAGAGTCGAAGGCGTAGTTGGTGTGACGAAGAGGACTACGAGTGCGACGTCAACGGTCTTATAGACAGAGAGCAGGCGAGAGCGAGAAGAGCGAGAGACGAGAGAAGAGACGGAAGAGAGATAGAGAGCGGAGAGGAGAGCGAGAGATGAGAGCGAGAGAGAGAGAGAGCGAGAGAGAGGAGAGAGATGCGAGAGAGAGCGAGGAGAGAAGAGAGAGAAGAGAGAGAGATGAGAGGAGAGAGAGACGAGAGAGAGAGAGAGAGAGGAGAGAGAAGAGAGAGAGGGAGGGGGGAGGGAGTGAGAGAGAGAGAAACCGGTACGATCCTGACCACGGGTGCTGTGTGCGTGGAGTTTTTACGTTCTCCCAGTGACGCTGTGCGGTTTCTCCGGGTTCCTGCCCCCCTCCAAAGACCTGCAGGTTTGTAGGTTAATTGTCTTCCGTAAAATTGTAAAATTATCCCTGGTGTGTCGGATACTGTTAGTGCGGGGCTTGATCGCTGATCGGCGCCAATTCGGTGGGTCGAAGGACCAGTCTCCGCCCAGATTCCGCCCTCAATCTCCGAAAGTGCAAAGATCAGCCAATCATATGCCAGGGAAACGCCCCTTAGTTTCTACGAATGCAAAGTCGTCTGGTCTCTGTTTATTGATCCATATCTCTGCCGAAGAAGGAACGTCGTGGAGTTATTCCTCTGCTCACTGACTTTATCCAAACCAAAGGCCATGTTCCGCATCTGGTCATTCTTGATAATAACACTCGCGAGCCCAGGTGAGTCCACCTTTAATTGGCGTTTGTATTGGCCGTGTCTTTCATTGAGTTCCACAGCGCTGAGCGAAGGTGTGTTTTGTTGCAGGAGTTCGAGGCGATAATTCATTATCTCAGTATCCGCCCGAGCTGACGGTTCAACAAGGGCAAACCGTAACACTGACCTGCACCTACCCATTAGTTTACGATGGCAACGTTGCCTTCTGGTACATCAGGTATCCTGGAGACGCGCCCAGATATCTACTGAAGAAATTCCTCAGCGGGGGCGGAGATCGGTCACCGGAATTTACGGACAGATTTTCGGCTGTCTATCAGAAAGCAAACAAGACGGTGCCTTTGACCATCACCGCTGTCCTCGTCTCCGACTCTGCCGCGTATTTCTGCGCTATGACGCCCACACTGACGCAGATATGCGGCTGATCCACTCAAAAACCCAGCCCCAACAGTTGCAAGGAATAGTCACCAGGTGGCGCACTCACGCGTGCAATGAGAAGGTGGTCACCGGAAGATGAGCTATAAACCTCTGCTACAAGGAGGTTTCACTAATGCCCCTGTCCCACTTAGGAAACCTGAACGGAAACCTCTGGAGACTTTGTGCCCCACCCAAGGTTTCCGTGCGGTTCCCGGAGGTTGCAGGTGGTTGCCGGAGGTTGCAGGTGGTTGCCGGCGGTTGCAGGTGGTTGCCGGCGGTTGCAGGTAGTGGAAGTAGGTAGGGAGACGGACAAAAACCTCCGGGAACCTCCAGAGGTTTCCGTTTAGGTTTCCTAAGTGGGACAGGGGCATTATTCTCTTCACGTTCTTCGCAACTTGAATTGCCCCTTGCTCAGTAAACCCCCCACTCAATGCGGGAAAACACATGGCCACCGATTAATGCAATTAGCACCAGGGTTTCTGTATGTCATATCTGCTTATTCATAGCAAATGGATTTAAGTATAGGAGCAGGGAGGTTCTACTGCAGTTGTACAGTGTCTTGGTGAGACCACACCTGGAGTATTGCGTACAGTTTTGGTTTCCTAATCTGAGGAAAGGCATTCTTGCCGTAGAGGGAGTACAGAGAAGATTCACCAGACTGATTCCTGGGATGTCAGGACTTTCATATGAAGAAAGACTGGATAGATTCTGTTTGTACTCGCTAGAATTTAGAAGATTGAGGGGGGATCTTATAGAAACTTACAACGTTCTTAAGGGGTTGGACAGGCTAGATGCAGGAAGATTGTTCAATATGTTGGGGAAGTCCAGAACAAGGGGTCACAGTTTAAGGATAAGGGGGAAATCTTTTAATCACAGAAGCCAGTGCATTTCGTTGTCTTTAACTGCATTTCGTTGTCTCTGTAATGTACACTGCACAATAACAACAAAGTTTGAATCTGAATCTGAGTGAAGGCACAGGAATACAGAAGGATGTGCATCAGTTGTGTCAGACGAGCCAATCATGCACCGGGGGAAACGCCCCTTAGTTTCCACGAAAGAAAGAAATAGCAGCAGATCTCTGATTCCTCACAGATAACCGACTTGCGGCACGAACGCCATCGAATTATTCCTCTGTTCACTGATTGTTCCCAAACCCAAGACCATGTTGCCTATTTCTCCATTTGTGATAATGATACTCGCTTGTTCCAGTGAGTCTCCATTTAAACGAGTCTTCTGGGGTTTGCGACGTTGATTCTATTCCAGGAGGCTGGAACATAAACGCTTTATGTTTTGTTTGCAGGGGCCAATGGCGATGATCCAATATCCCAGTATCCGCCTGAGCTGACGGTTGAAGAAGGAGAAACTATAACATTGGAATGCAGTTACCCCGCAGCCTACATTGACCGCACTGCCTTCTGGTACATCCAGTATCCCGGGCAAATGCCAAGATATATATTGAAGAGATTCAACACCGCGGGCGGAGAACGATCACCGGATTTTCCAGAGAGATTTTCGGCTGTTCATCACAAAGCAAACAAGACGGTTCCTTTCACCATCTCCAGTGTCCTCGTCTCCGACTCTGCGGCGTATCTCTGCGCCATGGAGCCCACATTGCTGCACAGATGCGGCAGGTCCGCACAAAAACCCAGCCCCGACAGTTGCAGCGTGCGGTCACTAGGTGGCGTCCTCATCCGTGTGATGAGAAGGTGGCCAGGTGGACATGTTCATGCAGATGTATGACATGAGTTATAAACCTCTGCTGCATGTAGTTGTCCCTAATGGTCCTCAAGTTCTCTGCAACTTGAATTGCTCGTCCCTCGTATCCTCCTCGCGCAAGGTCCGACAATATTCGACAACCGCTTAATGCAGTTAACAGCACTATTGTCCATGCAGGGTGCCTGCTTAATTCTTCGGGGACATTAGGTTTCCTGGTCAGACATCTCCCTTATACTTTGCACTGTATTCGCAACCCACTCTTCGAATGTGAACATGCGGGTGATTGCAGTGATGTCGCCTCTACATTATGTGCTAAGAAAAGGATATCTTGGAACAGTGTACCAACCGTAGGGCGAATAAATTCGCAATTTTGAGCGAAGCGATCTACGGAGCTCCCATTACCTTACATCCAGAGGTTATTCTAGAAGAAGGCTTCCGTCAAAGAATCAGCAATTGGTCCGAGAAACCAGGGAGCAGCTGGCAGTCGAGGCACGGAGAGCGACAGCAAGAAGTGAGCGCAGGGAAATGCAAACGGATGTGCATCGGTTGTGAGAGACGGGCCAATCACCAACCGGAAAAAAAACGCCCCTTCGTTACCACGAAAGTAAAAACGTACATACAATGGAGCAGCTGGAAGTCGAGGCAAAGAAAGCGAGAGAGCGTCAGAAACCGGTGAGCGCAGGCAGATGCAGACGGATGTGCATTAGTGGTGAGACGAGATAACAGTAACTACTTTCTTTAGTTTAGGGTTTTTTTTCCTTTTTCTTTTTTTTTGTCTTTTTATCTTTGTTTAAATTTTTTACATTTATAAGTTTCCTTTTAAATATTTAACTATATTTACATTGAGACCGGGAGGTCTATATTCATCGTGTATTTTGACACTGGTCTCATATTAGGTTATACCTGTTATTAATGTAATCCTGATCCCTATTTATCAATACCATTGTTATGTTTATCATTATTCTTTTTGCTCTGTTTTTTATGTTTTATTTTTCCTTTTTTTGGAGAAAAAAAAACAATAAAAAGATTTTAAAAGATAAGAGATAACAATAACAGCTGAATTCTGTTCCCTCACAGATAACCGTCGGAGACACGAACAGCGTCGAATTCTTCCTCTGTTCACTGACTGTTCCCAAACCCAGGACCATGTTGTGTATCTCGTCATTGGTGCTAATAACACTCATCTTTCCCGGTGAGTCTCTATTTAAGTGGCCCTACAGTAGACGGAGCCACTAATTCAATGCCAGAGCGCTGAGCGTTTTGTGTTTTGTTTGCAGGAGCCCGTGGCGATGATTCGATTTCCCAGAGTCCGCCTGAGCTGACGGTTGAAGAAGGACAAACGGTAACAATGAAATGTAGTTACCCAGCAGTTTACAACGCTCGCTCTGCCTACTGGTACATCCAGTATCCTGGAGACGCGCCCAGATATATACTGAAGAAATTCAGCAGCGAGAGCGGAGATCGGTCACCGGATTTTACAGACAGATTTTCGGCTGATTATCATAAAACAAATAGGACGGCCCCTTTGACCGTCTCCCGAGTCCTCGTCTCCGACTCTGCCGTCTACCTCTGCGCCATGTCGCCCACATTGTTGCAGATATACCGCAGGCCCGAACAAAAACCTAGCCCCAGCAGATGCAGCGAGCGGTCAGCAGGTGGCGCCCTCTCCCGTGTTATCAGGGGAAGATGTTTACCGAGATACCTCAGCAAATGGACTACAAACCTGTTCTGCTGGTAGTTTTCCTTAATTCCCTTGATGTTCTCCTACACGTGAATTTCCGCCTTCCACAGTAACATCCCCACGCAAATGCTGACAATGTCTGGCCACCGTTACCCAATGATCTGCACGATTTCCACACGGAGTAACTGTTTATTTCTTCACGTGGATTATTTATCCTGGTTAGACTCCCCGCTAATACCTTCCGCTGCCCCCGCAATCTTCTGTTCGTTTGAAAACGTGGCAGAAGATCACCTCAATGTCGCCTCTAAATCCTGTTGACCAGAACAGGACATCAAGGCACTGCGTACCAACTGGGGGACGAATGCAGTCGCAATTCAAGGGCGATGCGAGGCACGGAGCTCGCATTTCCTTTCCTCCGCCGGCCATTCCACAAGAAGGCTTCCATCAAAGAATCAGCCAATGGTGGGAGATACCTCGGAGCAGCTGGGCGCCGAGCCAATCAGAGTGGGAGAAACTAGTGAGCGGAAGTGAATGCAGAACGATGGCATAATTGTGAAGACCAGCCAATCGTACACCAGGTAAACGCCCTATAGTTTTCCGCGAAATAAATAAACCAACAGCATCTGATCTATGTTCCTCTCAGATAACCGATTCGAGGCGCGAACATCGTCGAGTTATTAATTGAGTTTATTTTAGAGATACAGCGCGGAAACAGGCCCTTCGGCGCACCGAGTCCGCGCCGCCCAGCGATCAGCCCGTACACTAACACTATCCTACAAACTAGGGTGGATTTACAATTTTCAGCAGCCAATTAACCAACAAACGTGCAGGTCTATCGAGAGAGGGAGAACGTACAAACGTCACACAGACAGCACCCGTAGTCAGGATCGAACGCGGGTTTCTGCCGTTGGAGGCAGCAACTCTACCGCTGCGCCACTGTGCCGCCCTATCAGCCGACTGTTGCCAAACCGCAGGCCATGTCCCGTATCTCGTCATTGATGATAATAATATTGGCGTTTTCCAGTGAGTTTCTTTTGAAATTGTGGTTCAGGGGTTTGTGACTTTGATTATAGTCCAGGGGGCTGAACGTTTTGTGTTTTGGTTGCAGGAGCCCGTGGCGAAGATTTCAATGTCCCAGTATCCGCCTGAGCTGACGGTTGAAGAAGGACAAAGCGTAACACTGAAATGCACCTACCCTGCAGCTTACGGCGGTAACACTGCCTTCTGGTACATCCAGTATCCTGCAGACGCGCCCAAATATATACTGAAGAAATTTAACACCGGATTTTACAGACAGATCTTCGGCTGAATATCAGAAAGCAAACAGGACGGTTCCTCTAACAATCTCCCGTGTCCTCGTCTCCGACTCTGCCGTCTACCTCTGCGCCATGTCGCCCACATTGCTACAGAGATGCGGCTGATCCACTCAAAAACCCAGCCCCAACGGTTGCAGCGTGCGGTCACTAGGTGGCGCGCTCACGCGTGAAATGAGAAGGTGGTCGCCGGAAGATGTTTCTCGAGAACTCCTATCAAATGAGCTGTAAACCTCTGCTACAGTTAGTATTCGCTAATTCTCCACAACTTGTATTGCCCCTTCCCCAGTGACCCCCTCACTCAAATTGTGACAATATTTGACCACCGATTCATGGAATTAACAGAAGTCCAGGTACGGGATATTTGCTAATTTCGTCACGTGCATTAGTTTTTATGGTCAGCACACTCCCAGATACTTTCCAATGTATCCGCAATCCGGTGTTCGTTTGCAAACTTGTCAGATTATTGAGTAATGCCACCTCTAAATCATGTACAGGATATCAAGAAATTATTGTACCCATTGGGGAATAATGAATTCGCAATTTCCTGCGAGGCCAGCTACGGAGCTCGTATTTCCGTTTCTCCACAGGTCATCTCATAAGAGGACTGCACCTGCATGCTACCTGCAAGCTCACCTTCGGTGACTTGTCAGCAGTCACTGAAAGTAAGCATGCAGGTAGTACAGCAGGCAGTGAAGAAAGCGAATGGTAAGTTGGCCTTCATAAGAAGAGGAGTTGAATACAGGAGGAAAAGATGTCCTCTTGCGGTTGGTAGACAAAAAGTGCGGAGAAACTCAGCGGGTGCAGCAGCATCTATGGGCGAAGGAAATAGGCAACGTTGCGGGCCGAAAACCTTCTTCAGACCGATGAGTTTTACGGGGTCCTAGTGAGACCCCCACCTGGCGTATTGTGTGTGGGTTTGGTCTGCCAAACTTGAGGAAGGACATCTTGCTATTGAGTGAGTGCAGGGTAGGTTCACGAGGTTAATTCCCGGGATGGCGGGACTGGGTCATATATTGTATAGATTGGAGCAGCTGGGCTTTTATACTCTGAATTTTGAAGGATGAGAGGAGATCTTATTGAAACATATATGATTATTAAGGGTTTGGACACGCTAGAGGGCAGGAAACATGTTCCCGATGGTGGGGGAGTCCAGAACCAGCGGCCACACCGTTTAAGAATAAGGGGGTAAGCCATTTAGAACGGAGACGAGGAAACACTATTTTCACACAGAGAGTTGGAATGTGTGGAATTCTCTGCCTCAGGCTGGTATTCTGGATGCTTTCAAGAGAGAGTTAGATAGAGTTCTTAATGATGCGGATTTAAGGGATATGGAGAGAAGGCAGGATCGGTTACTGATTGTGTTGATCAGCCTTGATCACAATGAATGGCGCTTGCTGGGTCGAAGGGCCGAATGGCCTACTCTGCACCTATTGTCTATTGTCTGTAAAGCTTCCATCAAATGACAGGAGACAGAACGGAAGTCGCTGGGCGAGAGAGCGAGAAAAAAACAGTGAACCCAGGTAAATGCAGCAGATTGTGCATCCGTTGTGGGAGACGAGCCAATCATGCACCGGGGAAACGCCCCTTAGTTTCCACCAAATAAACAAAAACTGCATCTGATCTCTGTTTCCTCATAGACAACCGATCCGAGGCACGAACGCCATCCAATTATCCCTCTATCCACTGGCAGTTCCTAAACCAAAGACCATGTTGCCTATTTTATCATTGGCAATAATAATACTCGCCTTTCCCGGTGAGTCTCTATTTAAGGTGTTTGTGAGTTTGATGATATTCCAGACGGCTGAACGTTTTGTGTTTTGTTTCCAGGCGCCCGTGGCGATGATTCAATTTCCCAGTATCCTCCTGAGCTGACGGTTGAAGAAGGACAAACGGTAACATTGAAATGCAGTTACCCTGAAGCTTACAACAACCGCCCTGCGTTCTGGTACATTCAGTATCCGGGGCAAATGCCAAGATATATACTGAAGAAATTCAGCACCGGGGCCGGAGAACCGTCACCGGATTTTCCAGACAGATTTTCGGCTGTTCGTCACAAAGCAAACACGACGGTTCCTTTGACCATCTCCAGCGTCCTCCAACATTTTATTGAGCTGCGATTTACAATGATATTAATAAAATGTGCAAAAATATTAACTAAATATGTGAAGTGATCGATGCTGTACAAAACACTGTCCCCTACAACACTGATTACACCAAAGATGATAGGGCGGATCAATCTTTGGAACGGATTACACCAAAGATACTAGAGGAGCATTGCCCGCTGCCTCGGGAGCGCCGACCGCTTGAGGCTCTCCCGCCGGACAGAGAGCCTAGTCCCGTTACGTACTACACGTCAGTCCATTGGATTTCGGAGGAGTGGTCTACCTTGCTCCTCTAGGATCTTTGCTCATACTTGTGATGAAAAGATGGCCAGGGGGACATGTTCACGAAGATCTATTAAATGAGTTATAAAACTCTGCTTCCGGTAGTTGTCCCTAATCGTCATCAAGTTCTCTGCAACTTGAATTCCGCGTCCCTTGTCTCCCCCTCTTCGACAACCGCTTAATGCAGTTAACAGCACGATTGTCCATGCAGGGTACCTGCTTAATTCTTCGGGGGCATTAGGTTTCCTGGTCAGACATTTCCCTTATACTTTGCACTGTATTCGCAACCCACTATTCGAATGTGAACATGCGGATGATTGTAGTGATGTCGCCTCTAAATTATGTGCCAAGAAAATGTTATGTCATGGAACTGTGTACCAACTGGGGGCGGATAAATTCGCAATTTTGAGCAAAACGATCTACGGAGCTCACATTACCTTCCATCCAGATGTTATTCTAGAAGAAGGCTTCCGTCAAAGAATCAGCAATTGGTCCGAGATACAACCTATAAGATTATTTTATGGGAATTAAACATTAAATTCCTGCCATCTGGCATATAAATTCATGACAGTGAGATTTAAAAATCATGTTATATCGTGAATTCTTGTGTGAGTGGGATTAGTTTATTATTTGGATACTTAGGCTATTTAAAAAAATAATTTTCTTACATAGAAACATAGAAACATAGAAATTAGGTGCAGGAGTAGGCCATTCGGCCCTTCGAGCCTGCACCGCCATTCAATATGATCATGGCTGATCATCCAACTCAGTATCCCGTACCTGCCTTCTCTCCATAACCCCTGATCCCTTTAGCCACAAGGGCCACATCTAACTCCCTCTTAAATATAGCCAATGGACTGGCCTCGACTACCCTCTGTGGCAGAGAGTTCCAGAGATTCACCACTCTCTGTGTGAAAAAGGTTCTTCTCATCTCGGTTTTAAAGGATTTCCCCCTTATCCTTAAGCTGTGACCCCTTGTCCTGGACTTCCCCAACATCGGGAGCAATCTTCCTGCATCTAGCCTATCCAACCCCTTAAGAATTTTGTAATTTCTATAAGATCCCCTCTCAATCTCCTAAATTCTAGAGAGTATAAACCAAGTCTATCCAGTCTTTCTTCATAAGACAGTCCTGACATCCCAAGAATCAGTCTGGTGAACCTTCTCTGGACTCCCTCTATGGCAATAATGTCCTTCCTCAGATTTGGAGACCAAAACTGTACGCAATACTCCAGGTGTGGTCTCACCAAGACCCTGTCAGTTTTTATGTTCCCTGCCAGTTTTCTTTCATAATCTATTTTTCCTTTCCTAATTAAGCCCTTTGTCCTCCTCTGCTGGTCTCTGAATTTCTCCCAGTCCTCCGGTATGCTGCTTTTTCTGGCTAATTTGTACGCAAGATCCTTCGCTTTGATACTATCCCTGATTTCCCTTGTTATCCACGGATGTACTACCTTCCGTGATTTATTCTTTTGCCACACTGGGATGAACAATTTTTGTAGTTCATCCATGCAGTCTTTAAATGTCTTCCATTGCATATCCACCGTCAACCCTTTTAGAATTAATTGCCAGTCAATCTTGGCCAATTCACGTCTCATACCCTCAAAGTTACCTTTCTTTAAGTTCAGAACCATTGTTTCTGAATTAACAATGTCTATCTCCATCCTAATGAAGAACTCAACCATATTATGGTCACTCTTGCCCAAGGGGGCACGTACAACAAGACTGCTAACTAACCCTTCCTCGTTACTCAATAGCCAGTCTAAAATAGCCTGCTCTCTCGTTGGTTCCTCTACATGTTGATTTAGATAACTATCCCGCATACATTCCAAGAAATCCTCTTCCTCAGCACCCCTGCCAATTTGATTCACCCAATCTATATGTAGATTGAAGTCACCCATTATAACTGTTTTGTCTTTGGCGCACGCATTTCTAATTTCCTGTTTGATACCATCTCCAACTTCACTACTGCTGTTAGGTCCTGCTTTTCAGCATTTTTCCGAGCTCCAAAATTTTGAACAAA
>NC_045970.1:59751138-59799558 GCF_010909765.2 Amblyraja radiata | reverse complement strand
TGCTGAGAGAGAGAGAGAGAGAGAGAGAGAGAGAGAGAGAGAGAGAGAGAGGGTACAGTCAACAAACGGCAGGGCGCTTTAACTTATGCCGAGTTAACATCAGGTATGAGAAAGTAGCCAATCACCAGTCCTGAATCACAGAAACGCCCTCTTCTGCACAAAATAAGATGCTTCCCCTGGTATTCGCTTCATTGACACTCACCACACCAAGGAGACGGATTGTGAGCGGTCTATTCTCTCGTTTCATTCGCACAGAACACACGACGGAAGAACACTAAAATCGCTCCATTCTTTCAGCGTTCTGTCCAAATTAGGAGTCATGTTCTCCATTTGCTCCTTGCTGATCATTATTATCGTGCGACCAGGTGAGTTGGTATTTAAATGGTTAGTGTCCGTCAACAGAGCCCGATCATATCCAGGAGGAATCACACGTCGTATTTCTTGTTACAGGAGTCGGTGAAGATTCAGTGTCCCAGAGTCCGGCTGCGCTAAGAGTCGAGGTAGGGCAGAACGCAACGATAAATTGCAACTACTCCACAGCAGTCAGTGGAGCATATCTCTTTTGGTACATCCAATATCCCGGTCAGGCGCCGAGATATGTGCTGAAAGGATTCAGTGAGGGGCCAGCCCAGCTACGTCCAGATTTCTCCGACAGATTTTCTGCTGTCTTACATAAAGGGAGCAAGACATTCCCTTTAAATATCGCTGAGATACAGTTTTCGGACCCGACGACATATTACTGCGCCATGACGCCCACACTGTTGCAGTGCGATCTGGGGTTCGAACAAAAACCACCCGCGAGAATCCGGCGAACGCTCGCCAGAGGGCGCTGCTGAACGATAAATCCATAGTACATCTGATGCAGGAGCGATCGGACCCATAACGATCCACATAATCTGCAATGTCCGCACCTTTTCCCATGGGAAACGCATCGTATCCTCGGCAACATCATTCCAAACAATCTCATCACCATTCTTCCTCGCGTGCATATATTGTGTGCATTATAGGCTGACGTATTGGATGGATTATCATTTTCTCTATCATAGAAACATAGAAACATAGACAATAAGTGCAGGAGTAGGCCATTTGGCTCTTCGAGCCTGCACCGCCATGCGATATGATCATGGCTGATGATCCCACTCATATTTCATCGTTTGTGATGATGATACTCGCGTGTTCCAGTGAGTCTCCATTTAAATGAGTCTTCTGGGGTTTGTGACGTTGATTCTATTCCAGGAGGCTGGAACATAAACGCTTTATGTTTTGTTTGCAGGGGCCAGTGGCGATGATCCAATATCCCAGTATCCGCCTGAGCTGACGGTTGAAGAAGGACAAACGGTAACAATGGAATGCAGTTACCCCGCAGCCTACATTGACCGCACTGCCTTCTGGTACATCCAGTATCCCGGGCAAATGCCAAGATATATATTGAAGAGATTCAACACCGCGGGCGGAGACCGGTCACCGGATTTTCCAGAGAGATTTTCGGCTGTTCATCACAAAGCAAACAGGACGGTTCCTTTCACCATCTCCAGTGTCCTCGTCTCCGACTCTGCGGCGTATCTCTGCGCCATGGAGCCCACATTGCTGCACAGATGCGGCAGATCCGCACAAAAACCCAGCCCCGACAGTGGCAGCGAGTGATCACCAGGTGGCGTCCTCATCCGTGTGATGAGAAGGTGGCGAGGGGGCCATGTTCATGCAGATGTATGACATGAGTTATAAACCTCTGCTGCATGTAGTTGTCCCTAATGGTCCTCAAGTTCTCTGCAACTTGAATTGCTCGTCCCTCGTATCCTCCTCGCGCAAGGTCCGACAATCTTCGACAACCGCTTAATGCAGTTAACAGCACTATTGTCCATGCAGGGTGCCTGCTTAATTCGAGGGCATTGGATCTCCTGGTCAGACATCTCCCTTATATTTTGCACTGTATTCGCAACCCACTCTTCGAATGTGAACATGCGGATGATTGCAGTAATGTCGCCTCTAAATTATGTGCTAAGAAAAGGATATAATGGAAACGTAGGGCGAATAAATTCGCAATTTTGAGCGAAGCGATCTACGGAGCTCACAATACCTGCCTTCCAGAGGTTATTCTAGAGGAAGGCTTCTGTTAAAGAATCAGCAATTGGTCCGAGAAACCAGGGAGCAGCTGGAAGTGGAGGTACGGAGAGCGACAGCAAGAAGTGAGCGCAGGGAAATGCAAACGGATGTGCATCGGTTGTGAGAGACGGGCCAATCACCAACCGGGATAAAAAACGCCCCTTAGTTTCCACGAAAGAAAAACGTACATACAACGGAGCAGCTGGAAGTCGAGGCAAAGAAAGCGAGAGAGCGTCAGAAACCGATGAGCGCAGGCAGATGCAGACGGACGTGCATCAGTGGTGAGACGAGATAACAGTAACTACTTTCTTTAGTTTAGGGTTTTTTTTTTTCCTTTTTCCTTTTTTCTTTTCTTTTTGTCTTTTTATCTTTGTGTTAATTTTTTACATTTATAAGTTTCCTTTTAAAGATTTAACTATATTTACATAGAGACCGGGAGGTCTATATTCAATGTGTATTTTGACACTGGTCTCATATTAGGTTATACCTGTTATTAATGTAATCCTGATCCCTATTTATCAATACCATTGTTATGTTTATCATTATTCTTTTTGCTCTATTTTTTATTTTTTATTTTTCCTTTTGTTTGGGAAAAAAAACCCAATAGAACGATTTTAAAAGATAAGAGATAACAATAACGGCTGATCTCTGTTTCCTCACAGATAACCGGTCGGAGACAGGAACAGCGTCGAATTCTTCCTCTGTTCACTGACTGTTCCCAAACCAAGGACCATGTTGTGTATCTCGTCATTGGTGCTAATAACACTCATCTTTCCCGGTGAGTCTCTATTTAAGTGGCCCTTCAGTGGACGGAGCCACCAATTCAATGCCAGAGCGCTGAGCGTTTTGTGTTTTGTTTGCAGGAGCCCGTGGCGATGATTCGATTTCCCAGAGTCCGCCTGAGCTGACGGTTGAAGAAGGACAAACGGTAACAATGAAATGTAGTTACCCAGCAGTTTACGACACTCGCCCTGCCTTCTGGTACATCCAGTATCCTGGAGACGCGCCCAGATATATACTGAAGAAATTCAGCAGCGAGAGCGGAGATCGGTCACCGGATTTTACAGACAGATTTTCGGCTGATTATCATAAAACAAATAGGACGGCCCCTTTGACCGTCTCCCGAGTCCTCGTCTCCGACTCTGCCGTCTACCTCTGCGCCATGTCGCCCACATTGTTGCAGAGATACCGCAGGCCCGAACAAAAACCTAGCCCCAGCAGATGCAGCGAGCAGTCAGCAGGTGGCGCCCTCTCCCGTGTGACCAGGGGAAGCTGTTTACCGAGATACCTCAGCAAATGGACTACAAACCTGTTCTGCTGGTAGCTTTCCTTAATTCCCTTGATGTTCTCCTACACGTGAATTTCCCCCTTCCACAGTAACATCCCCACGCAAATGCTGACAATCTCTGGCCACCGTTACCCAATGATCTGCACGATTTCCGCACGGAGTAACTGTTTATTTCTTCACGTGGATTATTTATCCTGGTTAGACTCCCCGCTAATACCTTCCGCTGCCCCCGCAATCTTCTGTTCGTTTGAAAACGTGGCAGAAGATCACCTCAATGTCGCCTCTAAATCCTGTTGACCAGAACAGGACATCAAGACACTGCGTACCAACTGGGGGACGAATGCAGTCGCAATTCAAGGGCGATGCGGGGCACGGAGCTCGCATTTCCTTTCCTCCGCCGGCCATTCCACAAGAAGGCTTCCATCAAAGAATCAGCCAATGGTGGGAGATACCTCGGAGCAGCTGGGCGCCGAGCCAATCAGAGCGGGAGAAACTAGTGAGCGGAAGTGAATGCAGAACGATGTGCATTAATTGTGATAGACCAGCCAATCGTACACCAGGTAAACACCCTATAGTTTCCGCGAAATAAATAAACACACAGCATCTGATCTCTGTTCCTCTCAGATAACCGATTCGAGGCACGAACATCGTCGAGTTATTAATTTAGTTTATTTTAGAGATACAGCGCGGAAACAGGCCCTTCGGCACACCGAGTCCGCGCCGTCCAGCGATCACCCCGTATACTAGCACTATCCTACAAACTAGGGTGGATTTACAATTTTCAGCAGCCAATTAACCAACAAACTTGCAGGTCTATCGAGTGAGGGAGAACGTACAAACGTCACACAGACAGCACCCGTAGTCAGGATCGAACGCGGGTTTCTGGCGCTGGAGGCAGCAACTCTACCGCTGCGCCACTGTGCCGCCCTATCAGCCGACTGTTGCCAAACCAAAGACCATGTCCCGTATCTCGTCATTGATGATAATAATATTCGCAATTCCCAGTGAGTTTCTTTTGAAATTCTGGTCCAGGGGTTTGTGACTTTGATTATAGTCCAGGGGGCTGAACGTTTTGTGTTTTGTTTGCAGGAGCCCGTGGCGAAGAATCAATGTCCCAGTATCCGCCTGAGCTGACGGTTGAAGAAGGACAAAGCGTAACACTGAAATGCACATACCCTGCAGCTTACGGCGGTGACACTGCCTTCTGGTACATCCAGTATCCTGCAGACGCGCCCAAATATATACTAAAGCAATTTAACCGCGAGAGGGGAGATCGGTCACCGGATTTTACAGACAGATTTTCGGCTGAATATCAGAAAGCAAACAGGACGGTTCCTCTAACAATCTCCCGTGTCCTCGTCTCCGACTCTGCCGTCTACCTCTGCGCCATGTCGCCCACATTGCTACAGAAATGCGGCTGATCCACTCAAAAACCCAGCCCCAACGGTTGCAGCGTGCGGTCACTAGGTGGCGCGCTCACGCGTGAAATGAGAAGGCGGTCGTCGGAAGATGTTTATCGAGAACGCCTATCAAATGAGCTGTAAACCTCTGCTACAGTTAGTATTCGCTAATTCTCCTCAACTTGTATTGCCCCTTCCCCAGTAACCCCCTCACTCAAATGGTGACAATATTTGACCACCGATTCATGGAATTAACAGCAGGATGCTGGTACGGGATATTTGCTAATTTCGTCACGTGCATTAGTTCTCGTAGTCAGTACACTCCCAGACACTTTCCAATGTATCCGCAATCCGGTGTTCGTTTGCAAACGTGTCAGATTATTGGAGTAATGCCACCTCTAAATCATGTGCCGGAAACAGGATATCAAGAAACTATTGTACCAACTGGGGGAGAATTAATTCGCAATTTCCCGCGAAGCGAGGTACGGAGCTCGTATTTCCGTTCCTCCACATGTCATTCGATAAGAAGGCTGTATCTGCATGCTCATCTGCATGCTCACCTGCATGCTCACCTTCAGTGACTTGTTCATCAGTCACTGAAAGTAAGCATGCAGGTAGTACAGCAGGCAGTGAAGAAGGCGAATGGCAAGGTGGCCTTCATAAGTAGAGGAGTTGAGTACAGGAGCAAAGTGGTCCTCCTGCAGTTGGTAGACAAAAGTGCTGGAGAAACTCAGCGGGTGCAGCAGCATCTATGGAGCGAAGGAAATAGGCAACGTTTCGGGCCGAATCTCTTCTTCAGACTGATGGAGTTGTACGGGGTCATAGTGAGACCCCACCTGGAGTATTGTGTGTGGTTTTGGTCTCCAAACTTGAGGAAGGACATTCTTGCTATTGAGGGAGTGCAGCGTAGGTTCACAAGGTTAATTCCCGGGATGGCGGGACTGTCATATATTGATAGATTGGAGCAGCTGTGCTTGTACACTCTGGAATTTTGAAGGATGAGAGGAGATCTTATTGAAACATATAAGATTATTAAGGGCTTGGACACGCTAGAGGCAGGAAACATGTTGCCAATGTTGGGCGAGTCTAGAACCAAGACCACGGTTTAAGAATAAGGAGTAAGCCATTTAGAACGGAGACGAGGAAATACTTTTTCACACAGAGAGTTGTGAGTGTGTGGAATTCTCTGCCTCAAAGGGCGGTGGAGGCTGGTTCTCTGGATGCTTTCAAGAGAGAGTTAGATAGAGTTCTTAATGATAGCGAAGTCAGGGAATATGGGGAGAAGGCAGGAACGGGGTACTGATTGGGGATGATCAGCCATGATCACATTGAAGGGCGGTGCTGGGTCGAAGGGCCGAATGGCCTACTCTTGCACATGTTGTCTATTGTCTATAAGGCTTCCATCAAATGACAGGACACAGAACGGAGAGGCTGGGCGAGTGAGCGAGAAAAACATCAGTGAACCCAGGTAAATGCAGCAGATTGTACATCCGTTGTGAGAGACGAGCCAATCATGCACCGGGGAACCGCCCCTTAGTTATCACGAAAAAAACAAAAAACTGCATCTTATCTCTGTTTCCTCATAGACAACCGATCCGAGGCACGAACGCCATCCAATTATCCCTCTATCCACTGGCAGCTCCTAAACGAAAGATCATGTTGCCTATTTTATCATTGGCAATAATAATGCTCGCCTTTCCCGGTGAGTCTTTATTGAAGGTGTTTGTGAGTTTGATGATATTCCAGAGGGCTTAAAGTTTTGTGTTTTGTTTCCAGGTGCCCGTGGCGATGATTCAATTTCCCAGTATCCTCCTGAGCTGACGGTTGAAGAAGGCCAAACGGTAACACTGAAATGCAGTTACCCTGAAGCTTACAACAACCGCCATGCATACTGGCATGCTGTTGCGCGAGTAATGAGAAGGACATCTTATGCGGCCGGGAAAGAAAGCTAAATGGGGCGTGAAACAGCGCGAAAATCAGAGAGCCCGAGAGGAAGAGAAAATGGAGGAGGCGAAAAGGAAAGTGTAGTGGAAGGGTGGGGGGAGAGTGGGAGGGGGAGAGGGAGAGATAATGAGAGAGAGAGAGAGAGAGAGAGAGAGAGAGCGAGAGAGAGATACAGAGAGAGAGATACTAAGATAGACAGACAGAGAATGAGCCAGAGAGAGAGAGAGACTGTCAGAGACAGAGAGAGAGCGAGAAAGAGAGAGAGAGAGAGAGATGGGGAAAGGGAGAGTGAAAAGTCAACAAACGGTTTATGCCGAGTTAACATCAGTTATGAGAAAGTAGCCAATCACCAGTCCTGAATCATAGAAACGCCCTCTTCTGCACAAAATAAGATGCTTCCCCTGGTATTCGCTTCATTGACACTCACCACACCAAGGAGACGGATTGTGAGCGGTCTATTCTCTCGTTTCATTCACACAGAACACACGACGGAAGAACACTAATGCCGCTCCATTCTTTCAGCGTTCTGTCCAAATTAGGAGCCATGTTCTCCATTTGCTCCTTCCTGATCATTATTCTCGTGCGGCCAGGTGAGTTGGTGTTTAAATGGTTAGTGTCCGTCAACAGAGCCCGATCCTATCCAGGAGTTATCACACGTCGTATTTATTGTTACAGGAGTCGGTGAAGATTCAGTGTCCCAGAGTCCGGCTGCGCTGAGGGTCGAGGAAGGGCAGGACGCAACGATAAATTGCAACTACTCCACAACATACAGTGAATCTCTCTTTTGGTACATCCAATATCCCGGTCAGGCGCCGAGATATGTGCTGAAAGGATTCAGTGAGGGGCCAGCCCAGCTACGTCCAGATTTCTCCGACAGATTTTCTGCTGTCTTACACAAAGGGAGCAAGACATTTCCTTTAAATATCGCAGGGATACAGCTTTCGGACTCGACGACATATTACTGCGCCATGGCGCCCACACTGTTGCAGTGCGATCTGGGGTTCGAACAAAAACCACCCGCGAGATTCCGGCGAACACTCACCAGAGGGCGCTGCTGCACGATAAATCCATAGTACATCTGATGCAGGAGCGATCGGCCCCATAACGATCCGCATAATCTGCAATATCCCCACCTTTTCCCATGGGAAACGCGTCGTATCCTCGGCCGAATCATTCCAAACAATCTCATCACCCTGCTTCCTCGTGTGCATATATTATGTGCATTTAGCGGCTGACGTATTGGATGGATTATAATTTTCTCTATCATAGAAACATAGAAACATAGAAAATAAGTGCAGGAGTAGGCCATTTGGCTCTTCGAGCCTGCACCGCCATACAATATGATCATGGCTGATGATCCAACTCAGTGTCCCATACCTGCCTTCTCTCCAAACTTCCTGATCCCTTTAGCCACAGGGGCCACATCTAACTTGTTTGTTTCTATGTTTGTATGAACTCATAAATATAGCCAATGAACTGCCCTTAACTACCTTCTGTGGCAGAGAATTCCACAGCTTCACCACTCTCTGTGTAAAATATGATTTTCTCATCTCGGTCCTATAAGACTTCCCCCTTATCCTTAAACTGTGACCCCGTATTCTGGACTTCCCCAAAATCGGGAATAATCTTCCTGCATCTAGCCTGTCCAACCCCTTAAGTTCATTAGGACTCCTGGTCAGAAATCTCCCTCATACTTTGCACTGTATTTTCAACCGGCTGTTCGTTTGAGAACGTGGCAGATGATTGCTGTAATGTCGCCTCTAAATCACGTGCCAAGGAAAGAATATCAAGAAATCGCGTACCCCACCCAGGGGCAAATAAATTCGCAGTTTCCTGCGAAGCGATTTACGGACCTGGTATTGTCTTTCCTCCACAGTTCATTCTGGAAGATGATTTCCGTCAAAGAACCTGCTAATTATGGGAAACAGAAAGACGTGACTGTGCGTCCATGCCGTCAGAGCGAGGGAGCGACAGAAGCCAGTGAACGCAAAGGAATACAGAACGATGTGCATCAGTTGTGAGAGACGAGCCAATCATGCACCGGGGAAACGCCCCTTAGTTTCCACGAATTAATGAAATAGCAGCAGATCTCTGATTCCTCACAGATAACCGACCTGCGGCACAAACGCCATCGAATTATTCCTCTATTCACTGATTGTTCCCAAACCCAAGACCATGTTGCCTATTTCTCCATTTGTGATGATGATACTCGCGTGTTCCAGTGAGTCTCCATTTAAATGAGTCTTCTGGGGTTTGTGACGTTGATTCTAATCCAGGAGGCTGGAACATAAACGTTTTATGTTTTGTTTGCAGGGGCCAGTGGCGATGATGCAATATCCCAGTATCCGCCTGAGCTGACGGTTGAAGAAGGAGAAACTATAACATTGGAATGCAGTTACCCCGCAGCCTACATTGGCCGCACTGCCTTCTGGTACATCCAGTATCCCGGGCAAATGCCAAGATATATATTGAAGAGATTCAACACCGCGGGCGGAGAACGGTCACCGGATTTTCCAGAGAGATTTTCGGCTGTTCATCACAAAGCAAACAGGACGGTTCCTTTCACCATCTCCAGTGTCCTCGTCTCCGACTCTGCGGCGTATCTCTGCGCCATGGAGCCCACATTGCTGCACAGATGCGGCAGATCCGCACAAAAACCCAGCCCCGACAGTGGCAGCGAGTGATCACCAGGTGGCGTCCTCATCCGTGTGATGAGAAGGTGGCGAGGGGGACATGTTCATGCAGATGTATGACATGAGTTATAAACCTCTGCTGCATGTAGTTGTCCCTAATGGTCCTCAAGTTCTCTGCAACTTGAATTGCTCGTCCCTCGTATCCTCCTCGCGCAAGGTCCGACAATCTTCGACAACCGCTTAATGCAGTTAACAGCACTATTGTCCATGCAGGGTGCCTGCTTAATTCGAGGGCATTGGATCTCCTGGTCAGACATCTCCCTTATATTTTGCACTGTATTCGCAACCCACTCTTCGAATGTGAACATGCGGATGATTGCAGTAATGTCGCCTCTAAATTATGTGCTAAGAAAAGGATATCATGGAAACGTAGGGCGAATAAATTCGCAATTTTGAGCGAAGCGATCTACGGAGCTCACATTACCTGCCTTCCAGAGGTTATTCTAGAGGAAGGCTTCCGTTAAAGAATCAGCAATTGGTCCGAGAAACCAGGGAGCAGCTGGAAGTGGAGGTACGGAGAGCGACAGCAAGAAGTGAGCGCAGGGAAATGCAAACGGATGTGCATCGGTTGTGAGAGACGGGCCAATCACCAACCGGGATAAAAAACGCCCCTTAGTTTCCACGAAAGAAAAAACGTACATACAACGGAGCAGCTGGAAGTCGAGGCAAAGAAAGCGAGAGAGCGTCAGAAACCGGTGAGCGCAGGCAGATGCAGACGGATGTGCATCAGTGGTGAGACGAGATAACAGTAACTACTTTCTTTAGTTTAGGGTTTTTTTTTTTCCTTTTCCTTTTTTCTTTTCTTTTTGTCTTTTTATCTTTGTGTTAATTTTTTACATTTATAAGTTTCCTTTTAAAGATTTAACTATATTTACATAGAGACCGGGAGGTCTATATTCAATGTGTATTTTGACACTGGTCTCATATTAGGTTATACCTGTTATTAATGTAATCCTGATCCCTATTTATCAATACCATTGTTATGTTTATCATTATTCTTTTTGCACTGTTTTTTATTTTTTATTTTTCCTTTTGTTTGGGGAAAAAAAAACAATAGAACGATTTTAAAAGATAAGAGATAACAATAACGGCTGATCTCTGTTTCCTCACAGATAACCGGTCGGAGACAGGAACAGCGTCGAATTCTTCCTCTGTTCACTGACTGTTCCCAAACCAAGGACCATGTTGTGTATCTCGTCATTGGTGCTAATAACACTCATCTTTCCCGGTGAGTCTCTATTTAAGTGGCCCTTCAGTGGACGGAGCCACTAATTCAATGCCAGAGCGCTGAGCGTTTTGTGTTTTGTTTGCAGGAGCCCGTGGCGATGATTCGATTTCCCAGAGTCCGCCTGAGCTGACGGTTGAAGAAGGACAAACGGTAACAATGAAATGTAGTTACCCAGCAGTTTACGACACTCGCCCTGCCTTCTGGTACATCCAGTATCCTGGAGACGCGCCCAGATATATACTGAAGAAATTCAGCAGCGAGAGCGGAGATCGGTCACCGGATTTTACAGACAGATTTTCGGCTGATTATCATAAAGCAAATAGGACGGCCCCTTTGACCGTCTCCCGAGTCCTCGTCTCCGACTCTGCCGTCTACCTCTGCGCCATGTCGCCCACATTGTTGCAGAGATACCGCAGGCCCGAACAAAAACCTAGCCCCAGCAGATGCAGCGAGCGGTCAGCAGGTGGCGCCCTCTTCCGTGTGATCAGGGGAAGATGTTTACCGAGATACCTCAGCAAATGGACTACAAACCTGTTCTGCTGGTAGTTTTCCTTAATTCCCTTGATGTTCTCCTACACGTGAATTTCCCCCTTCCACAGTAACATCCCCACGCAAATGCTGACAATCTCTGGCCACCGTTACCCAATGATCTGCACGATTTCCGCACGGAGTAACTGTTTATTTCTTCACGTGGATTATTTATCCTGGTTAGACTCCCCGCTAATACCTTCCGCTGCCCCCGCAATCTTCTGTTCGTTTGAAAACGTGGCAGAAGATCACCTCAATGTCGCCTCTAAATCCTGTTGACCAGAACAGGACATCAAGGCACTGCGTACCAACTGGGGGACGAATGCAGTCGCAATTCAAGGGCGATGCGAGGCACGGAGCTCGCATTTCCTTTCCTCCGCCGGCCATTCCACAAGAAGGCTTCCATCAAAGAATCAGCCAATGGTGGGAGATACCTCGGAGCAGCTGGGCGCCGAGCCAATCAGAGCGGGAGAAACTAGTGAGCGGAAGTGAATGCAGAACGATGTGCATTAATTGTGATAGACCAGCCAATCGTACACCAGGTAAACGCCCTATAGTTTCCGCGAAATAAATAAACACACAGCATCTGATCTCTGTTCCTCTCAGATAACCGATTCGAGGCACGAACATCGTCGAGTTATTAATTTAGTTTATTTTAGAGATACAGCGCGGAAACAGGCCCTTCGGCGCACCGAGTCCGCGCCGTCAAGCGATCACCCCGTACACTAACACTATCCTACAAACTAGGGTGGATTTATAATTTTCAGCAGCCGATTAACCAACAAACTTGCAGGTCTATCGAGTGAGGGAGAACGTATAAACGTCACACAGACAGCACCCGTAGTCAGGATCGAACGCGGGGTTCTGGCGCTGGAGGCAGCAACTCTACCGCTGCGCCACTGTGCCGCCCTATCAGCCGACTGTTGCCAAACCAAAGACCATGTATCGTATCTCGTCATTGATGATAATAATATTCGCAATTCCCAGTGAGTTTCTTTTGAAATTGTGGTTCAGGGGTTTGTGACTTTGATTATAGTCCAGGGGGCTGAACGTTTTGTGTTTTGGTTGCAGGAGCCCGTGGCGAAGATTCAATGTCCCAGTATCCGCCTGAAATGACGGTCGAAGAAGGACAAAGCGTAACACTGAAATGCACCTACCCTGCAGCTTACGGCGGTGACACTGCCTTCTGGTACATCCAGTATCCTGCAGACGCGCCCAAATATATACTGAAGAAATTTAACAGCGAGAGCGGAGATCGGTCACCGGATTTTACAGACAGATTTTCGGCTGAATATCAGAAAGCAAACAGGACGGTTCCTCTAACAATCTCCCGTGTCCTCGTCTCCGACTCTGCCGTCTACCTCTGCGCCATGTCGCCCACATTGCTACAGAGATGCGGCTGATCCACTCAAAAACCCAGCCCCAACGGTTGCAGCGTGCGGTCACTAGGTGGCGCGCTCACGCGTGAAATGAGAAGGTGGTCGCCGGAAGATGTTTCTCGAGAACTCCTATCAAATGAGCTGTAAACCTCTGCTACAGTTAGTATTCGCTAATTCTCCTCAACTTGTATTGCCCCTTCCCCAGTAACCCCCTCACTCAAATTGTGACAATATTTGACCACCGATTCATGGAATTAACAGAAGTCCAGGTACGGGATATTTGCTAATTTCGTCACGTGCATTAGTTTTTATGGTCAGCACACTCCCAGATACTTTCCAATGTATCCGCAATCCGGTGTTCGTTTGCAAACTTGTCAGATTATTGGAGTAATGCCACCTCTAAATCATGTACAGGATATCAAGAAATTATTGTACCCATTGGGGAATAATGAATTCGCAATTTCCTGCGAGGCCAGCTACGGAGCTCGTATTTCCGTTTCTCCACAGGTCATTCTATAAGAGGACTGCACCTGCATGCTTACCTGCAAGCTCACCTTCGGTGACTTGTTCATCAGTCACTGAAAGTAAGCATGCAGGTAGTACAGCAGGCAGTGAAGAAAGCGAATGGTAAGTTGGCCTTCATAAGAAGAGGAGTTGAATACAGGAGCAAAGAGGTCCTCTTGCGGTTGGTAGACAAAAGTGCTGGAGAAACTCAGCGGGTGCAGCAGCATCTATGGAGCGAAGGAAATAGGCAACGTTTCGGGCCGAAACCCTTCTTCAGACCGATGGAGTTTTACGGGGTCCTAGTGAGACCCCACCTGGCGTATTGTGTGTGGGTTTGGTCTCCAAACTTGAGGAAGGACATTCTTGATATTGAGTGAGTGCAGGGTAGGTTCACGAGGTTAATTCCCGGGATGGCTGGACTGTCATATATTGATAGATTGGAGCAGCTGGGCTTTTATACTCTGGAATTTTGAAGGATGAGAGGAGATCTTATTGAAACATATATGATTATTAAGGGGTTGGACACGCTAGAGGCAGGAAACATGTTCCCGATGTTGGGGGAGTCCAGAACCAGCGGCCACACCGTTTAAGAATAAGGGGTAAGCCATTTAGAACGGAGACGAGGAAACACTTTTTCACACAGAGAGTTGGGAATGTGTGGAATTCTCTGCCTCAGGCTGGTTCTCTGGATGCTTTCAAGAGAGAGTTAGATAGAGTTCTTAATGATAGCGGATTTAAGGGATATGGAGAGAAGGCAGGATCGGTGTACTGATTGTGGTTGATCAGCCTTGATCACAATGAATGGCGCTGCTGGGTCGAAGGGCCGAATGGCCTACTCTTGCACCTGTTGTCTATTGTCTGTAAAGCTTCCATCAAATGACAGGAGACAGAACGGAGTCGCTGGGCGAGAGAGCGAGAAAAAAACAGTGAACCCAGGTAAATGCAGCAGATTGTGCATCCGTTGTGGGAGACGAGCCAATCATGCACCGGGGAAACGCCCCTTAGTTTCCACCAAATAAACAAAAACTGCATCTGATCTCTGTTTCCTCATAGACAACCGATCCGAGGCACGAACGCCATCCAATTATCCCTCTATCCACTGGCAGTTCCTAAACCAAAGACCATGTTGCCTATTTTATCATTGGCAATAATAATACTCGCCTTTCCCGGTGAGTCTCTATTTAAGGTGTTTGTGAGTTTGATGATATTCCAGAGGGCTGAACGTTTTGTGTTTTGTTTCCAGGCGCCCGTGGCGATGATTCAATTTCCCAGTATCCTCCTGAGCTGACGGTTGAAGAAGGACAAACGGTAACATTGAAATGCAGTTACCCTGAAGCTTACAACAACCGCCCTGCGTTCTGGTACATTCAGTATCCGGGGCAAATGCCAAGATATATACTGAAGAAATTCAGCACCGGGGCCGGAGAACCGTCACCGGATTTTCCAGACAGATTTTCGGCTGTTCGTCACAAAGCAAACACGACGGTTCCTTTGACCATCTCCAGTGTCCTCCGACATTTTATGGAGCTGCGATTTACAATAATATTAATAAAATGTGCAAAAATATTAACTAAATATGTGAAGTGATCGATGCTGTACAAAACACTGTCCCCTACAACACTGATTACACCAAAGATGATAGGGCGGATCAATCTTTGGAACGGATTACACCAAAGATACTAGAGGAGCATTGCCCGCTGCCTCGGGAGCGCCGACCGCGTGAGGCTCTCCCGCCGGACAGAGAGCCTAGTCCCGTTACGTACTACACGTCAGTCCATTGGATTTCGGAGGAGTGGTCTACCTTGCTCCGCTAGGATCTTTGCTCATACTTGTGATGAAAATATGGCCAGGGGGACATGTTCACGAAGTTCTATTAAATGAGTTATAAAACTCTGCTTCCGGTAGTTGTCCCTAATCGTCATCAAGTTCTCTGCAACTTGAATTCCGCGTCCCTTGTCTCCCCCTCTTCGACAACCGCTTAATGCAGTTAACAGCACTATTGTCCATGCAGGGTACCTGCTTAATTCTTCGGGGGCATTAGGTTTCCTGGTCAGACATTTCCCTTATACTTTGCACTGTATTCGCAACCCACTATTCGAATGTGAACATGCGGATGATTGTAGTGATGTCGCCTCTAAATTATGTGCCAAGAAAATGTTATGTCATGGAACTGTGTACCAACTGGGAGCGGATAAATTCGCAATTTTGAGCAAAACGATCTACGGAGCTCACATTGCCTTCCATCCAGATGTTATTCTAGAAGAAGGCTTCCGTAAAAAAATCAGCAATTGGTCCGAGATACAACCTATAAGATTATTTTATGGGAATTAAACATTAAATTCCTGCCATCTGGCATATAAATTAATGACAGTGAGATTTAAAAATCATGTTATATTGTGAATTCTTGTGTGAGTGGGATTAGTTTATTATTTGGATACTTAGGCTATTTAAAAAAAATCATTTGCTTACATAGAAACATAGAAATTAGGTGCAGGAGTAGGCCATTCGGCCCTTCGAGCCTGCACCGCCATTCAGTATGATCATGGCTGATCATCCAACTCAGTATCCCGTACCTGCCTTCTCTCCATAACCCCTGATCCCTTTAGCCACAAGGGCCACATCTAACTCCCTCTTAAATATAGCCAATGGACTGGCCTCGACTACCCTCTGTGGCAGAGAGTTCCAGAGATTCACCACTCTCTGTGTGGAAAAGGTTCTTCTCATCTCGGTTTTAAAGGATTTCCCCCTTATCCTTAAGCTGTGACCCCTTGTCCTGGACTTCCCCAACATCGGGAGCAATCTTCCTGCATCTAGCCTATCAAACCCCTTAAGAATTTTGTAATTTCTATGATCCCCTCTCAATCTCCTAAATTCTAGAGAGTATAAACCAAGTCTATCCAGTCTTTCTTCATAAGACAGTCCTGACATCCCAAGAATCAGTCTGGTGAACCTTCTCTGGACTCCCTCTATGGCAATAATGTCCTTCCTCAGATTTGGAGACCAAAACTGTACGCAATACTCCAGGTGTGGTCTCACCAAGACCCTGTCAGTTTTTATGTTCCCTGCCAGTTTTCTTTCATAATCTATTTTTCCTTTCCTAATTAAGCCCTTTGTCCTCCTCTGCTGGTCTCTGAATTTCTCCCAGTCCTCCGGTATGCTGCTTTTTCTGGCTAATTTGTACGCAAGATCCTTCGCTTTGATACTATCCCTGATTTCCCTTGTTATCCACGGATGTACTACCTTCCGTGATTTATTCTTTTGCCACACTGGGATGAACAATTTTTGTAGTTCATCCATGCAGTCTTTAAATGTCTTCCATTGCATATCCACCGTCAACCCTTTTAGAATTAATTGCCAGTCAATCTTGGCCAATTCACGTCTCATACCCTCAAAGTTACCTTTCTTTAAGTTCAGAACCATTGTTTCTGAATTAACAATGTCTATCTCCATCCTAATGAAGAACTCAACCATATTATGGTCACTCTTGCCCAAGGGGGCACGTACAACAAGACTGCTAACTAACTCTTCCTCGTTACTCAATAGCCAGTCTAAAATAGCCTGCTCTCTCGTTGGTTCCTCTACATGTTGATTTAGATAACTATCCCGCATACATTCCAAGAAATCCTCTTCCTCAGCACCCCTGCCAATTTGATTCACCCAATCTATATGTAGATTGAAGTCACCCATTATAACTGTTTTGTCTTTGGCGCACGCATTTCTAATTTCCTGTTTGATACCATCTCCAACTTCACTACTACTGTTAGGTCCTGCTTTTCAGCATTTTTCCGAGCTCTCTAAAGTCACGCTGCAGAATATTCATCCCCTTCTTTCCGACATCGTTTGTGCCGACATGCACTACCACTTCCGGATGTTCACCTTCGCCCTTGAGGATTTTCTGCACTCTGTCCGTGACATCCTGGATCCTGGCACCGGGAAGGCAGCATACCATCCTCGCATCCCGTCTGTTGCCGCAGAAACCCCTGTCCGTACCTCTCACAATGGAGTCTCCCACTACAATGGCGTTGCCTGCCTTAGGCCTTTTTGGTTTTGGCTCAACAGCCCTATTTGCATCGCAAGCCAGTCCGCCGCTCAGTGTAAACAAGTCTTCTGTCCCGACAGCTTCTAAGTGGGTGAACCTGTTCACAAGAGGTACACCACCCGGGGACGTCGGAATTCCATGCTTCCCTCCCTTTCTCACTGTCTCCCACCTTCTCTCTTCCAGTACCTTAGGTGTAACAATCGTACTGTAGGACTTG
Source organism: Amblyraja radiata (assembly GCF_010909765.2). Taxonomy (NCBI): domain Eukaryota; kingdom Metazoa; phylum Chordata; class Chondrichthyes; order Rajiformes; family Rajidae; genus Amblyraja; species Amblyraja radiata. The sequence continues at coordinate 59,782,235 of NC_045970.1, read as the reverse complement.
TCGAAGAACGACTCCGTTTCTCGGACGAACCGGAGGTCATCCACTTGCTTCTCCAGTTCCCCAACACGGCCCTTCAGGAGTTCTACCTGGATGCACTTCTCGCATTTGTAGCAGCCAGAGGCACCAGCGGTGTCCTTGACCTCCCACATACTGCAAGCATCGCACTGAATCAGCTTGCCTGACATCTCCTTCTTTCGTCTCTACCTCTCAAGCGTATTGCGTGGTCTCCTCTCCTCAGCCTCCTCGCCGAAGACTCTCGAGCCAAAGACTCACACTTTTCTCACAGGGCCATTCCCTCACAAGGCCGCTCCTCACTGCCGCTCCCCAAGAGCAGTCTTGCTTAAATTGACTGATAAATTGCCTGATTTACCAATTTACAAACTAAATTCCTCAGTTTTCAACTATTTTCCCGGCACTGACTCACTTCTCTCCTCCCACTTGGTCTAGAGCCAATCAGTCGTATCTCTTGCTAGCTCCTGCTGCTGTTGCTCCCAAAACTACAGCAGTTCTGAGTAAAGTCTGCCTGTCATTGGCCGCTACTTTTCAACTGTTTTCACCCCTCTGACTCACTTCTCTCCTCCCACTTGGGCTAGAGCCAATCAGTCGTATCTCTTGCTAACCTCCTGCTGCTGTTGCTCCCAAATCTACAGCAGTTCTGAGTAAAGTCTGCCTGTCCTTGGCCTCGACTTTTCAACTGTTATCACCCCTCTGACTCCTTCTCTCCTCCCACTTGGGCTAGAGCCAATCAGTCGTATCTCTTACGAAGTGGAATCTGCAGTACATTCTTAATGGGAAAGTAATGTGCAGAAAGGCATATCATGTGTGGTTTGAAGAGCAAAAACTTGTAGTTTACAATGCCAAAATTGAAAAGCTGAGGAAAAACAAGGTGTACATAGTTGCTTATTGGTTACAATCTGAGGAGTATGATAATGCTACTGATTGTGATATGCCAATGTACCAGCTAGCAACTGATTTTCTCCATAGACCTGGTCTATTGCTAGAAATTGTAATTCATTCACCTGTCTGTTACGGATTTACAGCATATAATACAATAATATTAAAGTTCTGATCTTGAGAATATCAATTTTTTGAATTTTCAAGTCAGTCTGGGTATTTATTACTATTTCCGTCACAACGGTCAATTTTATAATTAGCTACAATTAGGTAATTAACTAATTATATGCTTTAATTTCAGGTCATCCAAGTAATATGTTTTATATTTGTTTCGGAATGCTCCAATCTATAATAACTGAAAATTTCATTCCGTTCTTCTCTTAATTTTTAAGAAAGTTATGGGCTTTTGACTGTCCTCGATCACAGCTTTTGTGTTAATGGAAAAGCAATAGGGAACAAGAAGCTAATTTCCGAGTATGAAAATGGCCATAACTTTTTTAATACTGAAGATATGAAAGTGAAATAGGTGTCAAATTAAACTTCTTGTTATGATTTATCTGATGGGATAAGTTGCAGACTTGATTATTAAAATCTAAAAATGATGTAACATTGCTACTACATGAATGAGAAACTACGAGAGTGAGAGAGTGTGTGAGAGAGAGAGAGGGGGAGGGAGAGAGGGAGGGAGGGAGGGAGAGAGAGGGAGAGAGAGAGTGATAGAGCGAGGGAGAGAGAGTGAACGAGAGTGAGGAAATAAGTGTGTGAGAGTGCGAGAGAGTGAGAGAGTGAGAGTGCGTGAGTATGTGAGTATGAGAGTGTGCGCGATTGCGAGAGAGAAAATAGTACTGACTTTTTCTTCATGAGAGACCTACGGCAAAGATTCTTGGGTATCTGACGCTGATAGCGACGGATATTAACAAAGAGACGCTCGCCAACCGTCAACCAATCGCTCACCGCGCGCAACGGAAACCACCCCTTTCCCCACAAAATGTGTTGAACCACCAGAAATATGTTTCCAATCTCCCACAACAGACGACGCAAAGAGACCGAGAGCGTCCCATTATTTCAGCCCGTTTGGCAGATCAGCAGTCATGTTCTCCCTCCGCTCCTTCTTTCTAATTGTGCTCGCCCGGTCAGGTGAGTGCGTGTTTAAATGTTTATTGTCCGTCACGGGAGTCAGAATCTCCTTCGCACTGACAACTGATTGTCTGCTTTGTTACAGGAATCTGTGAAGAGTCCGTCTACCAGAGTCCGGGTGCACTGATCGCTGAGGAAGGACAGGACGTAACACTAATCTACGAGTAATGTGAAGTACATCTTATGCGGCCGGGAAAGAAAGCTAGATGGGGCGAGAAACTGCGCGAAAATCAGAGAGCCCGAGAGGGAGAGAAAGTGGAGGAGGCGAAAAGGAAAGTGTAGTGGAAGGGTGGGGGGGAGAGTGGGAGAGAGAGAGGGAGAGAGAATGAGAGAGAGAGAGAGAGAGAGAGAGAGAGAGAGAGAGAGAGACAGAGAGAGAGAGACAGAGGGAGAGAGACAGGGAGAGAGAAAAAAATCAACAAACGGCAGGGCGCGTTAACCTATGCTGAGTTAACATCAGTTATGAGAAAGCAGCCAATCACCAGTCCTGAATCATAGAAACCCCCTATTCAGCACAAAATAAGATGCACATCATACACAATATTCCCATCGTTTTCCATGTGAAACCGACCACTATTTCGGAACAGTGTGTCAAACAGATTTCGCACCCTCGCTTGACGAGGTACAAACGTGGGAAGGACGGGTTTAGACGATATGTGCCAAATGCAGGCAGGTGGGATGAGTGTAGGTGGGTCACGTTGGCCGGTGTGGGCAGGTAGTGCCGAAAAGTCTGTTTCCACATTGCAAGACTCCAGGAATCTATGACTCAATGAGTACACTTCCTTTTTTTTCGCAGAGATATTTGACCGAATCACATTTCCCCTCATTTCGCCTCTGGGGATCAGTTGGATTATTTGCATCCAATAACGGCCTTTAGATGGCCAAGGGATATGCAAGTGATGACGGGATATAGATGAGAAGCAGGGAAGGTGATTGGTTTAACTTGGCATCATGGTCGGCTCGGACATTGTAGGCCGAAACGCCTATCCCTGCGTTATGTAGTTCCATCTTTTAATTCATGTGCGTTGGCGCGGTGTATCCCCCCGTATCCCAGCACCGGAGGCAACAGATTGCGCCGTCAGGCAGGCGGATAATGCCGAGGGGCAACCTTCATTCCACGAAACGTTCACTGAGGTAGTGACTCAGGTCCAAAATTTTGAACAAAGCAAATGCGCAGATTTCGCATGGACCTTCCGGCCGAATGAACACGGGAAAGGGGGAAAGAAGAGAGTGGGAGATAGATAGACAGACAGTCAGACAGACAGACAGACAGACAGACAGAGAGACAGACAGACAGACAGACAGACGGACAGACAGACAGACAGACAGACAGACAGACAGACAGACAGACAGACAGACGAGACAGACAGACAGGCGAGACAGACAAACGAGACAGACAGACATACAGACAGACAGACAGACAGACAGACAGACAGACAGACAGACAGACAGACAGGCAGGCAGACAGACAGACAGACATACAGACAGACAGACAGTTATATAGTTCGATAGATAGAGAGACAGATAGATAGATAGACAGACAGACAGACAGACAGACAGACAGACAGACAGACAGACAGACAGACAGACAGACAGATAGATAGATAGATAGATAGATAGATAGATAGATAGATAGATAGATAGATAGATAGATAGATAGATAGATAGATAGATAGATAGATAGATAGATAGATAGATAGATAGATAGATAGATAGATAGATAGATAGATAGATAGATAGATAGAGAAAGAAAAATAAAAAGGAAGAAAAAGAGGAAGAGAGCTGGTTCGTGAGACGGGACGTGATAGATTGGTAGAAAGATAGCTGAATGGGGCGAGAGCCAACGTGAGAGCCATAGTGAGAGAGAGAGAGAGAGAGAGAGAGTGCTGGAGAAAGTGGGAGGGAGAGATAAGGAAAGAGAGGCGGGAGAAGTGAGAGGAGGAAAGAATGTTTACGGACTTTAAAAACAACATCGTCGTTTAAATGTGCAAAAGCAGCATCCGGTGTGGAGAATTGGCCAATCAACAACAGTAACTGAGGGAAACGCCCCCTTGTGGATAAAGTGATCAAACCGCTGTTCAACGTTTCATTCACACAGAACACACGACGGAAGAACACTAACACCGCTCCATTCTTTCAGCGTTCTGTCCAAATTAGGAATCATGTTCTCCATTTGCTCCTTCCTGATCATTATTCTCGTGCGGCCAGGTGAGTTGGTGTTTAAATGGTTAGTGTCCGTCAACAGAGCCCGATCATATCCAGCAGTTATCACACGTCGTATTTATTGTTACAGGAGTCGGTGAAGAGTCAGTGTCCCAGAGTCCGGCTGCGCTGAAGGTCGAGGAAGGCCAGAACGCAACGATAAATTGCAGCTACTCCACAACATACAGTGATGTAACTCTCTTTTGGTACATCCAATATCCCGGTCAGGCGCCGAGATATGTGCTGAAAGGATTCAGTGAGGGGCCAGCCCAGCTACGTCCAGATTTCTCCGACAGATTTTCTGCTGTCTTACACAAAGGGAGCAAGACATTTCCTTTAAATATCGTAGGGATACAGCTTTCGGACTCGACGACATATTACTGCGCCATGACGCCCACACTGTTGCAGTGCGATCTGGGGTTCGAACAAAAACCACCCGCGAGGTTCCGGCGAACACTCGCCAGAGGGCGCTATTGCACGATACATCCATAGTATATCTGATGCAGGAGGGATCGACCCCATAACGATCCGCATAAACTGCAATATCCCCACCTTTTCCCATGGGAAACGCATCGTATCCTCGGCAACATCATTCCAAACAATCTCATCACCCTGCTTCCTCGTGTGCATATATTATGTGCATTTAGCGGCTGGCGTATTGGATGGATTATCATTTTCTCTATCATAGAAACATAGAAACATATAAAATAGGTGCAGGAGTAGGCTATTCCGCCCTTCGAGTCTGCACCGCCATTCAATATGATCATGGCTGATCATGGCAGATCTCTGATTCCTCACAGATAACCGACCTGCGGCACAAACGCCATCGAACTCAGTATCCCATACCTGCCTTCTCTCTAAACCCCCTGATCCCTTTGGGCATAAGGGCCACATCTAACTTGTTTGTTTCTATGTTTGTATGAACTCTTAAATAAAGCCGATGAACTGCCCTCAACTACCTTCTGAGGCAGACAATTCCACAGATTCACCACTCTCTGTGTAAAATATGATTTTCTCATCTCGGTCCTAAAATACTTTCCCCTTATCCTTAAACTGTGACCCATTGTTCTGGATTTCCCCAACATCGGAACAATCTTCGTGCATCTAGCCTGTCCAACCCCTTATGTTCATTATGTCCAGGGGAAAATAAATTCGCAGTTTCCTGAGAAACGAGTTACGGACCTGTTATTGTCTTTCCTCCACAGGTCATTCTGGAAGATGATTTCCGTCAAAGAATCTGCTAATTATGGGAAACAGAAAGACGTGACTGTGCGTCCATGGCGTCAGAGCGAGGGAGCGACAGAAGTCAGTGAACGCAAAGGAATACAGAACGATGTGCATCAGTTGTGAGAGACGAGCCAATCATCCACCGGGGAAACGCCCCTTAGTTTCCACGAATTAATGAAATAGCAGCAGATCTCTGATTCCTCACAGATAACCGACCTGCGGCACAAACGCCATCGAATTATTCCTCTATTCACTGATTGTTCCCAAACCCAAGACCATGTTGTCTATTTCTCCATTTGTGATGATGATACTCGCTTGTTCCAGTGAGTCTCCATTTAAATGAGTCTTCTGGGGTTTGTGACGTTGATTCTATTCCAGGAGGCTGGCACATAAACGCTTTATGTTTTGTTTGCAGGGGCCAGTGGCGATGATCCAATATCCCAGTATCCGCCTGAGCTGACGGTTGAAGAAGGACAAACGGTAACAATGGAATGCAGTTACCCCGCAGCCTACATTGACCGCACTGCCTTCTGGTACATCCAGTATCCTGGAGACGCGCCCAGATATATACTGAAGAAATTCAGCAGCGAGAGGGGAGATCGGTCACCGGATTTTACAGACAGATTTTCGGCTGATTATCAGAAAGCAAATAGGACGGCCCCTTTGACCGTCTCCCGAGTCCTCGTCTCCGACTCTGCCGTCTACCTCTGCGCCATGTCGCCCACATTGTTGCAGAGATACCGCAGGCCCGAACAAAAACCTAGCCCCAGCAGATGCAGCGAGCGGTCAGCAGGTGGCGCCCTCTCCCGTGTGACCAGGGGAAGATGTTTACCGAGATACCTCAGCAAATGGACTACAAACCTGTTCTGCTGGTAGTTTTCCTTAATTCCCTTGATGTTCTCCTACACGTGAATTTCCCCCTTCCACAGTAACAACCCCACGCAAATGCTGACAATCTCTTGCCACCGTTACCCAATGATCTGCACGATTTCCGCACGGAGTAACTGTTTATTTCTTCACGTGGATTATTTATCCTAGTTAGACTCCCCGCTAATACCTTCCGCTGCCCCCGCAATCTTCTGTTCGTTTGAAAACGTGGCAGAAGATCACCTCAATGTCGCCTCTAAATCCTGTTGACCAGAACAGGACATCAAGACACTGCGTACCAACTGGGGGACGAATGCAGTCGCAATTCAAAGGCGATGCGAGGCACGGAGCTCGCATTTCCTTTCCTCCGCCGGCCATTCCACAAGAAGGCTTCCATCAAAGAATCAGCCAATGGTGGGAGATACCTCGGAGCAGCTGGGCGCCGAGCCAATCAGAGCGGGAGAAACTAGTGAGCGGAAGTGAATGCAGAACGATGTGCATTAATTGTGATAGACCAGCCAATCGTACACCAGGTAAACGCCCTATAGTTTCCGCGAAATAAATAAACACACAGCATCTGATCTCTGTTCCTCTCAGATAACCGATTCGAGGCACGAACATCGTCGAGTTATTAATTTAGTTTATTTTAGAGATACAGCGCGGAAACAGGCCCTTCGGCGCACCGAGACCGCGCCGTCCAGCGATCACCCCGTACACTAACACTATCCTACAAACTAGGGTGGATTTATAATTTTCAGCAGCCGATTAACCAACAAACTTGCAGGTCTATCGAGTGAGGGAGAACGTACAAACGTCACACAGACAGCACCCGTAGTCAGGATCGAGCGCGGGTTTCTGGCGCTGGAGGCAGCAACTCTACCGCTGCGCCACTGTGCCGCCCTATCAGCCGACTGTTGCCAAACCAAAGACCATGTATCGTATCTCGTCATTGATGATAATAATATTCGCAATTCCCAGTGAGTTTCTTTTGAAATTGTGGTTCAGGGGTTTGTGACTTTGATTATAGTCCAGGGGACTGAACGTTTTGTGTTTTGTTTGCAGGAGCCCGTGGCGAAGTTTCAATGTCCCAGTATCCGCCTGAAATGACGGTCGAAGAAGGACAAAGCGTAACACTGAAATGCACCTACCCTGCAGCTTACGGCGGTAACACTGCCTTCTGGTACATCCAGTATCCTGCAGACGCGCCCAAATATATACTAAAGAAATTTAACAGCGGGAGCGGAGATCGGTCACCGGATTTTACAGACAGATTTTCGGCTGAATATCAGAAAGCAAACAGGACGGTTCCTCTAACAATCTCCCGTGTCCTCGTCTCCGACTCTGCCGTCTACCTCTGCGCCATGTCGCCCACATTGCTACAGAGATGCGGCTGATCCACTCAAAAACCCAGCCCCAACGGTTGCAGCGTGCGGTCACTAGGTGGCGCGCTCACCCGTGAAATGAGAAGGTGGTCGCCGGAAGATGTTTCTCGAGAACTCCTATCAAATGAGCTGTAAACCTCTGCTACAGTTAGTATTCGCTAATTCTCCTCAACTTGTATTGCCCCTTCCCCAGTAACCCCCTCACTCAAATGGTGACAATATTTGACCACCGATTCATGGAATTAACAGCAGGATGCTGGTACGGGATATTTGCTAATTTCGTCACGTGCATTAGTTTTTATGGTCAGCACACTCCCAGATACTTTCCAATGTAACCGCAATCCGGTGTTCGTTTGCAAACTTGTCAGATTATTGGAGTAATGCCACCTCTAAATCATGTACAGGATATCAAGAAATTATTGTACCCATTGGGGAATAATGAATTCGCAATTTCCTGCGAGGCCAGCTACGGAGCTCGTATTTCCGTTTCTCCACAGGTCATTCTATAAGAGGACTGCACCTGCATGCTTACCTGCAAGCTCACCTTCGGTGACTTGTTCATCAGTCACTGAAAGTAAGCATGCAGGTAGTACAGCAGGCAGTGAAGAAAGCGAATGGTAAGTTGGCCTTCATAAGAAGAGGAGTTGAATACAGGAGCAAAGAGGTCCTCTTGCGGTTGGTAGACAAAAGTGCTGGAGAAACTCAGCGGGTGCAGCAGCATCTATGGAGCGAAGGAAATAGGCAACGTTTCGGGCCGAAACCCTTCTTCAGACCGATGGAGTTTTACGGGGTCCTAGTGAGACCCCACCTGGCGTATTGTGTGTGGGTTTGGTCTCCAAACTTGAGGAAGGACATTCTTGCTATTGAGTGAGTGTAGGGTAGGTTCACGAGGTTAATTCCCGGGATGGCGGGACTGTCATATATTGATAGATTGGAGCAGCTGGGCTTTTATACTCTGGAATTTTGAAGGATGAGAGGAGATCTTATTGAAACATATATGATTATTAAGGGGTTGGACACGCTAGAGGCAGGAAACATGTTCCCGATGTTGGGGGAGTCGAGAACCAGCGGCCACACCGTTTAAGAATAAGGGGTAAGCCATTTAGAACGGAGACGAGGAAACACTTTTTCACACAGAGAGTTGGGAATGTGTGGAATTCTCTGCCTCAGGCTGGTTCTCTGGATGCTTTCAAGAGAGAGTTAGATAGAGTTCTTAATGATAGCCGATTTAAGGGATATGGAGAGAAGGCAGGATCGGTGTACTGATTGTGGTTGATCAGCCTTTATCACAATGAATGGCGCTGCTGGGTCGAAGGGCAGAATGGCCTACTCTTGCACCTATTGTCTATTGTCTGTAAAGCTTCCATCAAATGACAGGAGACAGAACGGAGTCGCTGGGCGAGAGAGCGAGAAAAAAACAGTGAACCCAGGTAAATGCAGCAGATTGTGCATCCGTTGTGGGAGACGAGCCAATCATGCACCGGGGAAACGCCCCTTAGTTTCCACCAAATAAACAAAAACTGCATCTGATCTCTGTTTCCTCATAGACAACCGATCCGAGGCACGAACGCCATCCAATTATCCCTCTATCCACTGGCAGTTCCTAAACCAAAGACCATGTTGCCTATTTTATCATTGGCAATAATAATACTCGCCTTTCCCGGTGAGTCTCTATTTAAGGTGTTTGTGAGTTTGATGATATTCCAGAGGGCTGAACGTTTTGTGTTTTCTGTCCTGGATCAACTCAGGAGAGGAAGAAACGTCATCTCCCCCGAAGATACTAGAGGAGCCTCTAGTACCTTTGCTCTTCTCTGTGACCTGATGTAGGAGCAGATTGTATAACTGTGGAGTCCGTCCCCGCTACCAAAGATGTCGCGTTTGGCATAAACAAATGGCGACCGTGACGTTCCGTTACGTACTACACGTCAGTCCATTGGATTTCGGAGGAGTAGTCTATCTTGCTCCTCTAGGATCTTTGCTTTATATGATGGGATAAGTTGCAGACTTGATTATTAAAATCTAAAAATGTTGTAACATTGCTACTACATGAATGAGAAACTGCGAGAGAGAGAGAGAGAGAGAGAGAGAGAGAGAGAGAGAGAGAGAGAGAGAGAGAGAGAGAGAGAGAGAGAGAGAGAGAGAGAGAGAGAGAGAGAGAGAGAGAGAGAGAGCAAGGGGGAGACTGAGATAGCAATGAAAGGAGGTGAGAGAAAGAGGAAATTGAGGACGAGAGAGAGAGAGAGAGAGTGAAACTCAGAGCGAGCGAGAGAGAGAGAGTGAGATAGAGCGAGTGAGAGAGTGAACGAGAGCGAGGAATTAAGTGTGTGAGGGTGCGAGAGAGTGAGAGTGCGTGAGTACGTGAGTATGAGAGTGTGCGCGATTGCGAGAGAGAAAATAGTACTGACTTTTCTTTCATGACAGACCTACGGCAAAGATTCTTGGGTATCTGACGTTGATGGCGACGGATATTAACAAAGAGACGCTCGCCAACCGTCAACCAATCGCTCACCGCGCGCGACGGAAACCACCCCTTTCCCCACAAAATGTGTTGAACCCCCAGAAATTGGTTTCCAATCTCCCACAACAGACGACGCAAAGAGACCGAGAGCGTCCCATTATTTCAGCCCGTTTGGCAGATCAGCAGTCATGTTCTCCCTCCGCTCCTTCTTTCTAATTGTGCTCGTCCGGTCAGGTGGGTGCGTGTTTAAATGTTTATTGTCCGTCACGGGAGTCAGAATCTCCTTCGCACTGACAACTGATTGTGTGCTTTGTTACAGGAATCTGTGAAGAGTCCGTCTACCAGAGTCCGGGTGCACTGATGGCTGAGGAAGGACAGGACGTAACATTAAGCTGCAACTATTCCACAGCCGTCACTGTAACTTTGTTCTGGTACATCCAGTATCCCGGCGATGCGCCTATATATGTGCTGAAGGGTTTCACGAAAGGGTTGGCCTCTCCGTCTCCAGATTTTTCCGACAGATTTTCTGCTGTTTTGCACAAAGGACGTAAGACCTTTCCTTTAAATATCTCCAGGATATTTCTCGCGGACTCTGCGACATATTACTGTGCCATGAAGCCCACACTGTTGGAGAGAGATAGAAGGTTCGCACAAAAACCACGCGCTGGGCATCCATCGAGCTAGGGGGGCGCTGTTGCGCGTGTAATGTGAAGTACATTTTACGCGGCAGGGAAAGCAAGTTAAATGGGGCGAGAGACAGCGCGAAAATCAGAGAGCCCGAGAGGGAGAGAAAATGGAGGAGGCGAAAAGGAAAGTGTAGTGGAAGGGTGGGGGGAGAGTGGCACACAGAGAGAGAGAGAGAGAGAGAGAGAGAGAGAGAGAGAGAGAGAGAGAGAGAGAGAGAGAGAGAGAGAGAGAGAGAGGAGAGATCTGCTCTCTCTCTCTCGCTCTCTCTCTATCTTCTCTCTCTCTCTCTCTCTCTCTCGGACTCGTCTGCTGCTCCTCTCTGGCCTCTCGCTCGTCGCTCTCTCTATCTCTCTCTCTACCTCTCTCTCTCCCCTCTCTCTCTCCCTATCTCTCTCTCTATCTCTCTCGATCTCTCCGCTCTCTCTCCTCTTCTCTAGCTGCTCTCTCTCTGCTCTCTTCTCTCTCTCTCTCTCTCTGCTACTCTTCTTCTCCTCTCCCTCTGCTCTCTCGTCCTCTCTCTCTCTCTTCTCCTCTCTCTCTCTGCTCTCTCTCCTCTCTCTCTCGCTCTCTCCTCTCGCCTCTCTCTCTTCTCTCTCTCTTCGCTCTCTCTCTCTCTCCCTCTATCCCGACTCCTCTCCATCTCTCCCTACTCGACCTCGATCGACCCAGCAGATCTAGCTACGATCTCCCATATCTGATAAGATCGTATGTCGTGATGCTCCTCTCGCAGACAGACATACCAGACCAGATCAGAGTGAAGAGAGAGAGAGAAGACAGACGACAGACAGACGCAACAGACGACCACAGAGAGTCCGAAAAGAAAGACATAACGGACGTTAGACACAACAGCACTGACAGAGAGAGAGAAATAAATAGAGAGAGAGAGAGGGGGGGGAGTAGAGAGAGAACGAGAGATAGAGAGAGAGAGAGAGAAAGGGAGAGAGAAAAATCAACAAACGGCAGGGCGCTTTACCTTATGCCGAGTTAACATCAGTTATGAGAAAGTAGCCAATCACCAGACGTGAATCATAGAACCGCCCTCTTCTGCACAAAATAAGATGCTTCCCCTGGTATTTGCTTCATTGACACTCACCACACCAAGGAGACGGATTGTGAGCGGTCTATTCCCTCAGTACGTTTACCATATCAGGTGTAATGTTCGACTTGTGCTCCTTCCTGATATTTATGCTCGTGCGGGCAGGTGAGTGGGTATTTAAATGGTTAATAGCCGTCAGAAAGGTGAAACCCTTTTTCCCGAAATGACCACGGCTCGTGTCCCTTGTTACAGGCATCTGTGAAGAGAAAGTGTCCCAGAGCCCGGCTGCGCTGAGGGCTGAGGAAGGACAGGACGTGACGCTAAGCTGCAGCTACTCAACAACGTATACAACAGACAATCTCTTCTGGTATATCCAGTATCCAGGGGAAGCGCCGGAATATGTGCTGAAGGGATATACCGATGGCTTAGCCCTTCCGTCTTCAGATGCCAGGGACAGACTTTCCGCTGTTCTACACAGAGGAAGTAAGACCTTCCCATTAAATATCTCCAGGATACACCTCTCGGACTCCGTGACGTATTACTGCGCCATGAGGCCCACACTGTTGCAGAGAGATAGAGGGTCCAAACAAAAACCTTCCCGAGACATCCAGCGAGCGGACGTTAGAGGGCGCTGTTGTGTGAGAAATCTGCTGTGTAATTGATACGGCCACGGTTACACAAATCCATTACATTCCACACCATACACAATATTCCCATCGGTTTCCATGTGAAACGGACCACTATTTCGGAACAGTATGCCCAGCAGATTTCCCACCCTCGCTTGACGAGGTACAAACGTGGGTAGGACAGGTTTAGACGATATGTGCCAAATGCAGGCAGATGGGACGATTGTAGATGGAACACGTTGGTCGGTGTGGGCAGGTAGTGCCGAAGAGCCTGTTTCCACATTGTAAGACTCTATGAATCTATGACTCAATGAGTACATTTATTTTTTTTGCGCAGAGATATTAGACCGAATCACATTTCCCCTCATTTTACTTCGAGACGCCTCTGAGGATCAATTGGATTATTTGAATCCAATAACGGCCTATAGATGGTCACAGGACATGCAAGTGATGACGGGATATTGATGAGAAGCAGGGAAAGTAATTGGTTTAACTTGGCATCATGGTCGGCTCGGACATTGAATGCCGAAACGCCTAGCCCTGAGTTGTGGCAACAGATTGCGCAGTCAGGCAGGCGGTAATGCCGAGGGGCAACCTTCAGTCCACGAAACGTTCACTGAGGTAGTGACGAAGGTCAAAAAGCTTTGAAAAAAGCAAATGCGCAGATTTCTGATGGACCTTCCGGCGAAAGAACACGGGAAAGTGGGAAAGAAGGGAGTGGGAGATAGATAGATAGATAGATAGATAGATAGATAGATAGATAGATAGATAGATAGATAGATAGATAGATAGATAGATAGATAGATAGATAGATAGATAGATAGATAGATAGATAGATAGATAGATAGATAGATAGATAGATAGATAGATAGATAGATAGATAGATAGATAGATAGATAGATAGAGAAATACAAATAAAAAGAAAGACAAAGAAAAGAGGAAGAGAGCTAGATCGTGAGACGGGATGTGTAGATTGGTAGAAAGATAGCTAGATGGGGCGAGAGCAAAAGTGAGAGTCAGTGAGAGAGAGAGAGAGAGAGTGCTGGAGAAAGTGGGAGAGAGAGATAAGGAAAGAGAGGCGGGAGAAGTGAGAGGAGGAAAGAATGTTTACGGACTTTAAAAACAACAGCGTTAGAAAATGTGCTAAAGCAACATCCGGTGTGGAGAATTGGCCAACCAACAACAGTAACTGAGGGAAACGCCCCCTTGTGTATAAAGTGATCAAACCGCTGTTCAGCGTTTCATTCACACAGAACACACGACGGAAGAACACTAATGCCGCTCCATTCTTTCAGCGTTCTGTCCAAATTAGGAGTCATGTTCTCCATTTGCTCCTTCGTGATCATTATTTTCGTACGGCCAGGTGAGTTGGTGTTTAAATGGTTAGTGTCCGTCAACTGAGCCCGATCCTATCCAGGAGTTATCACACATCGTATTTATTGTTACAGGAGTTGGTGAAGAGTCAGTGTCCCAGAGTCCGGCTGCGCTGAGGGTCGAGGAAGGGCAGAACGTAACGATAAATTGCAGCTACTCCACTGCATACGGTAGTCCAAATCTCTTTTGGTACATCCAATATACCGGTCAGGCGCCGAGATATGTGCTGAAAGGATTCAGTGAGGGGCCAGCCCTGCGAAGTCCAGATTTCTCCGACAGATTTTCTGCTGTCTTACGCAAAGGGAGCAAGACATTTCCTTTAAATATCGCAGGGATGCAGCTATCGGACCCGACGACATATTACTGCGCCATGGCGCCCACACTGTTGCAATGCGATCTGGGGTTCGAACAAAAACCACCCGCGAGGTTTCGCCGAACACTCACCAGAGGGCGCTGCTGCACGATACATCCATAGTACATCTGATGCAGGAGCGATCGGCTCCATAACGATCCGCATAATCTGCAATATCCCCACCTTTGCCCATGGGAAACGCGTCGTATCCTCGGCCACATCACCCTGCTTCCTCGAGTGCATATATTGTGTGCATTTATCGGCTGACGTAATGGATGGATTAACATTATAGAAACATAGAAACATAGAAAATAAGTGCAGGAGTAGGCCATTCGGCCCTTCGAGCCTGCACCGCCATTCAATATGATCATGGCTGATCATCCAACTCAGTATCCCGTACCTGCCTTCTCTCCATAACCCCTGATCCCTTTAGCCACAAGGGCCACATCTAACTCCCTCTTAAATATGGCCAATGAACTGGCCTCAACTACCTTCTGTGGCAGAGAATTCCAGAGATTCGCCACTCTCTGTGTAAAACATATTTTTCTCATCTCAGTCCTAAAAGATTTACCCTTTATCCATAAACTGTGACCCCTTGTTCTGGACTTCCCCAACAACGGGAACAATCTTCCTGCATCTAGCCTGTCCAACCCCTTAAGGATTTTGTAAGTTTCGATAAGATCCCCGCTCAATCTTCTAATTTCTAGCGAGTACAAGCCGAGTCTATCCAGTCTTTCTTCATGTGAAAGCCCTGACATCCCAGGAATCAGTCTGGTGAACCTTCTCTGTACTCCCTCTATGGCAAGAATGCCTATGGCAAGAGAGAGACAGAGAGAGAGACGGGAGAAAGAAAGAGATATAACGGACGTTAGAAACAACAGCGCGTTTTCAAATGTGCAAATGTAGCCTTCGGTAAGGGAAATTTGCCAATCAACCACAGTGAATAAGTAACACGCCCCCTTGCGCATAAAATGATGAAAACGCTGTTGAACGTTTCATTCGCACAGAACACACGACGGAAACAAACTAAGGACGTTCCATTCTTTCAGCGCGTTGTTCCAATTAGGAGTCATGTTTTTCCCTATCCTCCTTCCTGATATTTATTCTCGTTCGGACAGGTGAGTTGGCGTTTAAATTGTGTTTGTGACCGTGAAGCGAGTCAGATTCTTTCCCAGGGTGACTGCATGTCTTATTCATTGTTACAGGAGTCGGCCAGGAGTCGGTGTCCCAGAGACCGGCTGCGCTGAGAGCCGAGGAAGGGCTGGGCGTAACGTTAAACTGCAACTACTCCACAAAGTTCACTTCTAACACCTTCTTCTGGTACATCCAGTATCCCGGCCATGCGCCGAGATACCTGCTGAAGGGATTCCGCGATGGGTTAGCCCAACCAGCTCCAGATATTTCCAACAGATTCTCTGCCTTTTTACACGAAGAGAGTAAGATCTTTCCGTTAAACATCTCCAGGATACACCTTTCGGACGCGGCGACATATTACTGCGCCATGGCGCCCACACTGTTGCAGAGAGATAGCGGGCCCAAACAAAAACCGTACGGCGGACCTCTTTCGAGAGGCCACCAGAGGGCGCGGTTGTGTGAGAAATCTGCAGTGTATCTGATGCAACCACGATCGCGATCTTCCAGAGCGATCCACGCCGACCACAATATTCCAATCGTTTTCCACGTGAAACACGCCATCTCCTCGGCATTATTACACCAAACAGTTTCCCCACCCCTGCTACATCGAGTGCATTTATCGGTCTAGGTATTAGTCCCTGGGATGGCGGGACTGTAATTTGAGGAAAAATTGAAAAGACTAGGCTTGTATTCACTGGAGTTTAGAAGGATGAGGGGGAGGGGGGGGTTATAGAAACATATAAGGACTGGATAAGCTAGATGCAGGAACATTTCCCCCAATGTTGGGCGAGTCCAGAACCAGGGGCCACAGTCTTCGAATAAAGGGGAGGTCATTTAAGACTGAGGTGAGCAAAAAAGTTGTGAATTTATGGAATTCCCTGCCACAGAGGGCAATGGAGGCCAAGTCACTGGATGGATTTAAGAGATAATTAGATAGAGCTCTAGGGGCTAGTGGAGTCAAGGGATATGGGGGAAAGGCAGACACGGGTTATTGATAGGGGACGATCAGCCATGATCACAATGAATGTCGGTGCTGGCTCGAAGGGCCGAATGGCCTCCTCCTGCACATATTTTCTATGTTTCTATTTAGTTGGAAGAAACCCCAATTTCCCATCCACACGACAACACGTGTGGTTAACTTTGATCCGTTGATAGTAATAGCGTCCTTTAGATAGTCACAAGATATCCGGGGGATGGAGGCATATTAATGAGTGGTCGGCAGAGATAATCTGGACATCATGTTCGGCACGGACATGGTGGGCGGATGGGTCTGTTGCACTGTTCTGTGTTCTAATTATCGTGCGTTGGGGTGCAACCCAACACATTTACAATGCTGAATCATGTCTTAAGTGTAAACATATTGAAATCATTCTGTTGATCTCCGTTTGTTACCACGCCTGGCCCTGTGTGTTACTCGTGTTCCTCACTGATCATTATGGCTGTTCTTAATGATTTATCAAAAATAGTCTGCATGCCTCAATAGACAATAGACAATAGGTGCAGGACTAGGCCATTCGGCCCAGCGAGCCAGCACCGCCATTCACTGTGATCATGGCTCATCACCCTCAATCAGTACCCCGTTCCTGCCTTCTCCCCATATCCCCTGACTCCGCTATATTTTACAGCCCTATCTGGGTCTCAAGTTTTAGATTCGCACGCGTTCACCGGTTCTGTGGTATTTTACAGTGGAGATTGGAAAAGAGACATCGACACACTGTCCACTTCATTTACCGTCGACATTGCCCCTCCTGCTACTCTTGGTTCTTCTTGGTTTCTTGGTCCTCCAAAATATTCCAAATGGAATTTAAACTGGAGGTGGTGGAGGGAGCACTTAAGCCAGAAAGGGTTTTTGGGAAGAAAGTGCTACCTTAAATGTAGTTGCATCTGGTTGGGTAACTATGGTAGGGTGGAGACGATTCCATGCTTTAATTGTGCGGGGGGAGAACGAATTGAATACGCCAATGAATAAAGAGCCTAGATCGCAGCTCTGTCACAATATGACATGAAACCTATTTCCAGATTTCAGTTCATATTCACTCTCCATGCAATTGAAACATGCTGGCATTGACTATTTATTCGCTTCTTACAGCTGCAGCTCTCTTAACCGGTATGTTCACGCCGTTTCCAAGCCTGTATATTATGTTAGGTTAGGGCATGATATTTCATTAATCAAATATATTGAATACAATTCAATCACTTTAGAAAGGGATTCAATGGAAGGATAGCAAATGAAGAGTACAGAGAAGAATAAAGATGCAGTTCCTCAATAGCGTGTTAGGGGATTTGAGGTGTTTCCAGGTTAATAGCTGGAAACTAGCCCCGGCTGGGTAGAGTTCTGCAGTTGAAACACACCAGTGTTCTACGTACGAGCGCTCTACGATTCCCCTTTTCCTTCTGGGACGCAATGATCACGAGCAGAGGGCGATGGAAAGGGTTGGATGATCATTAAAGATAATTTCATTCGGTAATTGCCAGCGCCTATCCCCCACCTTAATTTAACTTTTAGGGAAGGGGTATCATTCATGCCATTGTACCTCAAATCAGTACCAGGATAGGGGGTATTTTCGGGCGATGTTCTGTTGTTGATCTTCGTCCCCGCACACTTGCAGGGCATTGTCGAGGCGACGCCGTTTCTCAGACACCAGCGATGATAATAGTGAGTGAAGGCGATGACGTACCGTTGAATTGCAACTAGACAGCTACAGTCGCGAGCAATCTTGGACTAATCTGGTTCAGTCATCGTCCTGTTTCACGGTGCGAGTCCACCCACGTGTGATCCCGAGTAACGTAACGGGAACGTCGGAACTCGTAACGCTGACGGCAGGTACACGGGAACCTGGTTACCTCGTGAAAATCTTTCAACATGATGAAAGATTTCCACGAGTCAAATTTACTCTTCAAGTAAAAAAATTAAACTTTTAAACTCGTTGTAAGAACGTAAGTAGCCAGTGAGTTTACCGTAGTGACTCGTGAGTCTACCGCGAGCACTCTTTAACTCAGCGGGACAGGCAGCATCTCTGCAGAGAAGGAATGGGTGACGGGATGACGTTTCCAAAATTCTGCTGCGTCTTTGTGTCTCCAGCACTGTGTGTTCACTTTTTGTTAACCAGCATCTGCCCTTCCTTGTGTATGACATTATTTGTGTCCGTGGCAGTTGATTGTCGCTCAAATACCAGGCTTTCAAACACGACACAACACTAACCTATGAACTATGAACTGTCTTAGGATGCACTTAGCTATTCATGCTTTTTAATGCACATGGATTACGTTATTAATTTGTTGAATTTTGTTCATTATTGGTCATTCTTCAGGCCTTGTCTCTCCTGTGACTTCATGAAACAGAAAACAATGGAGGCTTGAGATGATTGACAACTGAGAAGCTGTGAGGTGATTGGCGGAATCGGGGGGGGGGGCGGGGGGTTTGAGAACACATTCACTCTGTGCCGAGAGGATGTGCTGTCGTCAAAAATAAACCAATGAACAGAGAGCCTAGACCATATCTCTTTCACAATATCCGATTAAACCTATCTCCCGATGATACCATTTCAGTTCATATTCACTCTCAAAGCAATCACAACATGTCGGCCGTGATTATTTATTCGCTTCTCGCGGCTGCAGCTCTCTTAACCGGTAGGTTCACGGCGTTTCCGAGCCTGTATATTACTACGGGGCATGATATTTACTCAAACTAGTTTGAATGCAATAGAATGACTTAAGAAAGGGAGTCACACCCATGTTCTACGGACGAGTGTTAAAATATTATCGTTTCCCCCTCCCAAGGCAGAATGATGGCGAGCAGAGTGCAATGGAAAGGGTTAAATTATCTTTTTAAAGACAATTTAATTCAGTAATACCCAGCGCGTTCCCGCCACCTTGATGTGGGTTTTAGGGGAAAGTATTATTTGCTGCCGTTGTCTCTCAGCTCAGTATCAAGATATGAGGCATTCTCCAGTGTGAACATATTGGGATAATATAATTTAATTTAATTTCGTCCCCTGGCTCTTGCAGGGCATTGTCGAGGCGACGCTGTTTCTCAGACACCGGCAGCGGTAACAGTAAATGAAGGGGATGACGCCCAGTTGAATTGCAGCTATACAGCTACAGGCACCAGCAGCCCTGGACTAATCTGGTACCGTCAGTATCCCGGCGGATCCCTTGAGTTCCTGCTGTTCAGAAGGAAATACGAATCCGCCCCGAAGAACAATGCCGGGGAACGTTTCTCTGCGGAGCTCGACGATTCGACAGGAACGGTCCCGCTGACGGTGTCACAAACGCGGCTCCGAGACTCAGCGATATATTTCTGCGCTCTGAACCCCACGGTGGCGCAGAATTGGGCTGAGCCTGCACAAAAACGACCAGTGCACACACTCATGTATCACCGCGTAAGCACAACTTTCTCAGCATCGGCGCGTCCGCGATGATTGCTGCACCCGTCCCAACGCCAGTGTGTTTGCTGTCATTAATACACGATTTGGAAATATTTAAAAACACCCAATGGCAATTGGGTTGAAGAATAGCTTCTAACAAACAAATATTAGGTTCTTGAACACTACACAGCACTAAAAGATGAACTGTGGAATGTCTTCGGTTGCATTAAGCACTTCATGCATCGTATTACTTATCTTATTATGTAGGGGGCGCTGTTTTGGCAGCAGCCATGTCAGCAGCGTGTTAGGTTTTTTTTTCAAATTTTTTTTTTTAGTATGACTTAAAGTATGTTTTTGATGTTTCTCGGTGTGTTTTTTTTTTAGGGGTGGTGTGGGGAGGGTAAGGGGGAAACCGCTTCGGTCGCCTCCTCCATCGAGAGGCGACTTTTTCCAGGTCGCCTCCCCCGTGGCTTAACATCAAGGATCGGCGCGGCCTTTCTACGGAGACGCGCCCGGGGCTTCAGCGGCGGGCGCAGCGTGGACTCTCGGTGTGGAGCGGGTGAGCCCTCGCTGGGGCTCGCCGGAGGAGAGCGCTCCGTTTCGCAAGCCCGCGGCAGCTGGCAGCCTGAAGCCGCGGTCTGCAGAGTTCCAGCTGGTGCGGCTTCTACAGCCCGGGATCCCTCGTGCGGTACCCGGGGGGGGAGGTGGTGGGGGGAGAAGCCACCAATGCCGGCCCGCGGCCAACTTCTACCGCGGGCCTGGCGAGGACTTAACATCACCCCTGGAGGGGAGCTTCGACCGCCGGCCCTGCAGTCTACGGTGCTTCTGGCTGCGGCGGAGACTTTAAATCTCGACCGCCGGCCTGCGGCCTACACCAACTTAAAGCCGCGGTCCCCGGTGAGGAAGAACCGATCCTGGACTGACTCTGGACTCTGGTCCTGTCCACGGGGGGGGGAATAGAGGAGGACTGGCCAAATGTTGTGCCTTCCACCACAGTGATGAATGCTGTGGTGGATGTTTGTGTTACATTTTTATTGTGGTTGTGTGTTCTTTATTATTGTATCGCTGCTGACAACCCAAATTCCACCGACCCTGGTTGTGTGGCAAATAAATTCTGTCAAATTCTATCAAATTATGCACATGGACTTGGTTGTTAATTTATTGAATTTTGTTTATTACAAGGACTTTGCGACTTTTGCCTTCCTTCACAGTGAGGAGGTGCCTGTTGGCCTCACTGTGGTGGATGTTAAAACTGTGTTGAGTGTGTGTTTTGTTTTTTTATTCTGTGTTATAACAGCTCGGTAAAACCATTTCGTTGTACTGTAAATGTGTAATGACAATAAAGTTGAATCTAATCTAATCTAATCTAATCTAATTATATATTATACTTCAGGCCTTGCCCCTCCTGTGACGTAATTGGAACAGACAACAAAGGAGGTTTGAGATGATAGGGCAACAAAAGCAGTGATGTGATTGGCGGAATTAAGAAACTGAGTTAATTCGGGGAGTTGGGAAACAAATGAGCTCCGCGCCGACGGGATATGACGCTGTCAAGAATAAGCCAATGAATGAAGAACCGAGACCATACCCCTTTCACAATATCAGATTAAACCTGTTTCCGGGTGAGACCATTTCAGTTCATATTCACTCTCAATACAATTACAACATGCTGGCCTTGACAATGTATTGGCTACTTACAGCTGCAGCTCTCTTAACCGGTAAGTTCACCACGTTTCCAATACTGTAGGCCACGATATTTAATCAACCAAATACCTTGAATGCAACAGAACGACTTTAGAAAGGGAGACCGTATGGGGACAGTAAACGCAGTGCACATTGGGGGGAAATCTGCAGTTTCACAGTAATTGATGTTCGGAAATTTGAGGTGATTTTCCAGGTTAATTGTTGGAAATCAGCGCCGACGGAGAAACATCACAGAGTTAGAACAGACCGGTGGTTCACGCACGAGTGATCTACGATTTCCCCCTTCCTCCCCGGAAGCAATAACGTCGCTCAGGACGATGGAAAGGGTTTGATAATCTTTAAATATCGTTTCTTTAGGTAATTTCCGGCGTCTTTCCGCCCACCTCCATGAACTGTTAGGGGAAGGTGATGTTTGAAGCCATTGCACCTCATATCAGTATCAGGATGAGGGGTATTCTGAAGTATGAGCTGAATTAGGTGATGTTGTGTTATTTATCCCCGTCTCTTGCAGCGAAATGTCGAGGCGACGCCATTTCTCAGACACCGGCAGCGGTTACAGTGAGTGAAGGGGAGGCTACAAAATTGAGCTGCAACTATACAGCTACAAGCACGACCACTCTCGGACTAATCTGGTACCGTCAGTATCCCGGCGGATCCCTTGAGTTCCTGCTGCTCAGAACGACATTCAAAGGCGGCGAGAAGAACAATGCCGGGGACCGTTTCTCTGCGGAGCTCAACCATTCGACAGGAACGGTCCCGCTGACGGTGTCACAAACGCGGCTCCGAGACTCGGCGATGTATTACTGCGCTCTGAACCCCACGGTGGCGCAGAATTGGGCTGAGCCTGTACAAAAATTATCAGAGAACCCCGACAGTTCGCAGCGCGTTTGTCAGCATCGCCGCGCCCTTGGTGATTGTTGCACCCGTCTCAACGCCAGTGTGTTTGCTGTCATTAATACACGATTTTTAAATATAAAAAAAAACTTGACAATGGGGTTGAAGAATAGCTTCTAACAAACAGACATTATGTTCTTGAACACTCCACAGCGCTAACAGATGAACTATGCACTGTCTCTGGTTGCATTAAGCAGTTCATGCTCTTATGCACATGGGCTAGATTGTTAATTTATAACCATATAACCATATACAATACAATACAATACAAATTTATTTGTCATTTGTGCCTCGTTGAGGTCCAAATGAAATGTTGTTTCTGCAGTCATACATACAAAAAGAAAAAGACCCAAGACACAACACAATTTACACAGACATCCATCACAGCGCATCTCCTCCGCGCTGTGATGGAAGGCAAACACGTATCTCTCCCCTGCACTCCCCATTCCCTTTTCGATGTCAGAGTCAAAGCACCCGGCGGGCGATGGTAATTGTCCCGCGGCCATTTACGCCGCGCCGGGTGATGCAAGGCCGCGCTCCGGGTCTTGTTGTTGGAGCCCCCGGCGGGCGCTAGCAAAGTCCCGCAGCCATTCCAAGCCGCGCGGGGCGATGATGTAAGGCCCCGCTCCAGGTAATCTTCAACCCCGCAACTCTGGCGGGAGAAGTCGCCGTTGCAGAAGCCCCGAAAAGCGGTCTCCCAGCAGGGACCCGCGGGCTCCTGGTGTCACTGTCTGCCAGATCTGCGGTTGGAGCCTCCGAAACTCCGGGGGTCGGGTCACAGCAGCTCGCCACCACCGCTCCGGTCTCGGCCAGCTTCGTGATGGTGAGTAGGTCGGCAGCTCCGCGACTGGAGCCCCAGGTCGTTCCTGCTGGAGGCCGCTCCACGTTGCAGCCCCAACGACAACGGAGACCCGACAAAGAAAATGTCGGGTCTCCCGTGCAGGGAAAGGATTTTAAAGTTTCCCCCGCCCTCCCCCCCCACACACCCTGTCAAAAAGATAAATAAAAACTACATTAAAACGAGACAGAAAATAATAAAAAAGACAGACGGACTGCAGAGGCCGCTGCGACGTGAGTCGCGCCGCCCACCGGACTTTTATATAACAATATAACAATTACAGCACGGAAATAGGCCATCTCGCCCCTTCTAGTCCATGCTGAACACTTATTCTCACCTCATCCCATCTACCTGCACCCAGACTTTAACCCTCCATTCCTTTCCCGTCCATATACATATCCAATTTATTTTTAAATGATAAAATAGAACCTGCCTCCAATACTTCCACTGGAAGCTCATTCCACACAGCCACCACTCTCACAGTAAATACGTTCCCCTTCATGTTACCCCTAAACTTCTGTCCCTTAATTCTCAAATCATGTCCTCTTGTTTGGATCTTCCCTACTCTGAATGGAAAAAGCTTATCCACGTCAACTCTGTCTATCCCTCTCATCATTTAAAGACCTCTATCAAGTCCCCCCTTAACCTTCTGCGCTCCAAAGAATAAAGACCTAACTTGTTTAACCTTTCTCTGTAACTTAGTTGCTGAAACCCAGGCAACATTCTAGTAAATCTCCTCTGTACTCTCTCTATTTTGTTGACATGTTTTCTATAAATTGGTGACCAATATTGTACACCATTCTCCAGAATTACCCTCATCAATGCCTTGTACAAATGTAACATTTTCATCCCAACTTCTATACTCAATTTATTGAACTGTGTTTATGATTTGTCATGCTCCATTCTATGACGTCATGGAACAGAACGCAAAGGAGGTTTGAGATGATTGGGCAACAAAAGCAGTGATGTCATTGGCGGAATTAAGAAACGGAGTTAATTCGGGGAGTTGGAGAACAAATTAGCTCCGCGCCGACGGGATGTGACATTGTCACGAATAAGCCAATGAATGAAGAGCCTTGACCACAGCTATTTCACAATATCAGATTAAACCTGTTTCCGGGTGAGACCATTTCAGTTCATATTCACTCTCAATGCAATTACAACATGCTGGCCTTGACAATGTATTGGCTTCTTACAGCTGCAGCTCTCTTAACCGGTAAGTTCACCACGTTTCCAATAATGTAGGGCGTGATATTTAATCAACCAAATACCTTGAATGCAACACAACGACTTTAGAAAGGGAGTCCGTATGTGGACAGTAAACGCAGAGCACATTAGGAAAAAAGATGCAGTTTCACAGTAATTGATGTTCGGAAATTTCAGGTATGTTTCCAGGTTAATTGTTGGAAAGCAGCGCCGACGGAGAAGCATCGTAGAGTTAGAAGAGGTGGTTCACGCACGAGTGATCTACGATTCCCTTTTTCCTCGCCGGAAGCAATAACGACGTCCAGTACGATGAAACGGGTTGGATTATCATTAAAGATCAATTTATTCGGTAATTCCCAGCGCCTTTCCGCCCATCTTTATTTAGCTTTTAGAGGAGGGGTAGGTTTGATGTCATTGTACCTCATATCAGTATCAGGATGAGGGGCATTCTGAAGTATGAGCTGAATTAGGTGATGTGTAATTTATCCCCGGAATCTTGCAGGGAATTGTCGAGGCGACGCCGTTTCTCAGTCACCGGCAGCGGTTACAGTGAGTGAAGGGGATGACGCACAGTTGAACTGCAGCTATACAGCTACAAGCACGACCACTCCTGGACTAATCTGGTACCGTCAGTATCCCGGCGGCTCTCTTGAGTTCCTGCTGCTCAGAACGAAATACGAAACTGCCCCGAAGAACAGTGCCGGTGAACGTTTCTCTGCGCAGCTGGAAGATTCGGCAGGAACGGTCCCGCTGACGGTGTCACAAACGCTGCTCCGAGACTCGGCGATGTATTACTGCGCTCTGAGCCCCACGGAGGCGCAGAATTGGGCTGAGCCTGTACAAAAACTACAAGCACACCCACTCACGTATCAGCGCGTAAGCAGAACTGTGTCAACGTCGGCCATACCTCGCTGAATGCTACATCCGTCCCACCGCCTGTATGTACCACCAGCTTCTCATATTTAAACATTAGGTTCCTGAACATTACACAGCAGTAACAGATGAGCAATGGACTGTCTTCGGTTGCACTAAGCACTTCATGCCTTTCGTGTACATGAATGTTGTTGTTTATTTATTGAATTTTGTTTATTGTATATTATACTTCAGACCTTGCCCCTCCTGTGACGTCATGGAACAGAAAACAAAGGAGGTTTGAGATGATTGGGCAACAAGAGGAAGCGAGCGGGCAAGATCATCTCTGACTACTCTCACACTGGCCACAAACTATTTGAATCACTTCCCTCTGGAAGGCGACTCCGGACTGTCAAAGCTGCCACAGCCAGATATAAAAACAGTTTTTATCCACGGGTAGTTGCTCTACTCAACAGCCAAATATCTGTAGCCTCCCTTTGATCTGGTATTTTGTTGGTTCACATGCTTGATCAATGGTGTTTTATCATGAATGTTTTATTATTATTAATGTTTAGTGTTTTCTGTGTCATTCCTAACTGTCACCGTATGTTATGTTGTTACTTGTGGGCGGAGCTCCAATGCATAATCCTTGTATGTGAATACTTGGCTAATAAACTTACTTACTTACAAAAGCAGTGATGTGATTGGCGGAATTAAGAAACTGAGTGAATTCGGGGAGTTGGTGAACAAATTAGCTCCGCGCCGACGGGATGTGACGCTGTCAAGAATAAGCCAATGAATGAAGAACCGAGACCACAGCTCTTGCAGAATATCAGATTAAACATGTTTCCGGGTGAGACCATTTCAGTTCATATTCACTCTCAATGTAATTACAACATGCTGGCATTGACAATGTATTGGCTTCTTACAGCTGCAGCTCTCTTAACCGGTAAGTTCACGACGTTTCCAATAATGTAGGGCATGATATTTATTCAACCAAATACCTTGAATGCAACACAACGACTTTAGAAAGGGAGTCCGTATGACGACAGTAAACGTAGAGCACATTAGGAAAAAAGATGCAGTTTCACAGTAATTGATGTTCGGAAATTTCAGGTACGTTTCCAGGTTAATTGTTGGAAAGCAGCGCCGACGGTGAAGCATCGTAGAGTTAGAACACACCGGTGGTTCACGCACGAGTGATCTACGATTCCCTTTTCCCTCCCCGGAAGCAATAACGATGTCCAGTATGATGGAACAGGTTGGATTATCTTTAAAGATGAATCTATTAGGCAATTCCCAGCGCCTTTCCGCCCATCTTTATTTAGCTTTTAGGGGAGGGGTATGTTTGATGTCATTGTACCTCATATTAGTATCAGGATGAGGGGTATTCTGAAGTATGAGCTGAATGAGGTGATGTTGTGTTATTTATCCCCGGACTCTTGCAGGTAATTGTCGAGGCGACGCCGTTTCTCAGCCAGCGGCAGCGGTTACAGTGAGTGAAGGGGATGACGCACAGTTGAGCTGCAACTATACAATTACAAGCAGGTCCACGCCTAAACTAATCTGGTATCGTCAGTATCCCGGCGGATCCCTTGAGTTTCTGCTGCTCAGAACGAGATACGAAACCGGCCATAAGAACAATGCCGGCGAACGTTTTACAGCGGAGTTCAACCATTCGACAGGAGCGGCCCCGCTGACTGTGTCACAAACACAGCTCCGAGACTCGGCGATGTATTACTGCGCTCTGAACCCCACGGTGGCGCAGAATTGGGCTGAGCCTGTACAAAAACTATCAGAGATCCCCGTCAGTTTGCAGTACGTTTGTCAGCATCGGCGCGTCCTTGTTGATTGCTGCACCCGTCCCAACGCCAGTGTGTTTGCTGTCATTAATACACGATTTTTAAATATTAAAAAACCCCCATGATAATTGGGTTGAAGAATAGCTTCTAACAAAAGAATATTAGGTTTTTGAACACTTCACAGCACTAAAATATGAGCTATGAAATGTTTTCGGTTGCATTGAGAACTCCATGCATCTTATGCACATGGACTTGGTTGTTAATTTATTGAATTTTGTTTTTTCCAAGGACTTTGGGACATTTGCCTTCCTTCACAGTGAGGAGGTGTCTGTTGGATTCACTGTAGTGGATGTTAAAACTGTGTTGAGAGTGTGTCTTGTTATTTTATTCTATGTTATGACTGCTCGGTTAAACCATTTCTTTGTACTGTAAATGTGCAATGACAATAAAATTGAATCTAATCTAATCGAACCTAATTATATATTATACTTCAGGCCTTGTCACTCCTGTGACGTCATGGGACAGAATACAAAGGAGGTTTTAGATGATTGGGCAACAAAGGCAGTGATGTGATTGGCGGAATATAAGAAACTTCAGGGAGATGGAGAACAAATTAGCTCCGCGCCGACGGGATGTGACGCTGTCAAGAATAAGCCAATGAATGAAGAACCTAGACCACAGCTCATTTACAATATCAGATTAAACCTGTTTCCGGGTGAGACCATTTCAGTTCATTTTCACTCTCAATGCAATTACAACATGCTGGCCTTGACAATGTATTGGCTTCTTACAGCTGCAGATCTCTTAACCGGTAAGTTCACCACGTTTCCAATAATGTAGGGCACGATATTTAATCAACCAAGTACCTTGAATGCAACACAACTACTTTAGAAAGGGAGTCCGTATGACGACAGTAAACGCAGAGCACATTGGGGAAAAAGATGCAGTTTCACAGTAATTGATGTTCGGAAATTTGAGGCGAGTTTCCAGGTTAATTGCAGGAATGCAGCGCCGACGGAGAAGCATCGTAGAGTTAAAATATGGTTAATGTACGAGTGATCTCCGATTTCCCCCTTCCTCCCCGGAAGCAATAACGACGTCCAGTACGATGGAACGGGTTTGATTATCTTTATAGAGAAATGTTTTCGGTAAATCCCAGCGCCTTTCCGCCCATCTTTATTTAGCTTTTCGGGGAGGGGTATGTTTGAAGTCATTGTACCTCATATCAGTATCAGGATGAGGGGTGTTCTGAAGTATGAGCTGAATTAGGTGATGTTGTGTTATTTATCCCCGGTCTCTTGCAGGGAATTGTCGAGGCGACGCCGTTTCTCAGACACCGACAGCGGTTACAGTGAGTGAAAAGGATGATACAAAATTGAGCTGCAACTATACAGCTACAAGCAGGACCACTCCTGGACTAATCTGGTACCGTCAGTGTCCCGGCGGATCCCTTGAGTTCTGCTGCTCAGAACGAGGTACGAAGTCGGCCATAAGGACAATGCCGGAGAACGTTTTACTGCGGAGCTCAACTATTCGACAGGAACGGTCCCGCTGACGGTGTCACAAACGCGGCTCCGAGACTCGGCGGTGTATTATTGCGCTCTGAGCCCCACGGTGGCGCAGAAAGGGAGAGAGAAAAGTCAACAAACGGCAGGGCGCTTTAACTTATGCCGAGTTAACATCAGTTATGAGAAAGTAGCCAATCTCCAGTCCTGAATCATAGAAACGCCCTCTTCTGCACAAAATAAGATGCTTCCTATGATGTCCGCTTCATTGACACTCACCACACCAAGGAGACGGATAGTGAGCGGTCTATTCCCTCAGTACGTTTACCAAATCAGGAGTAATGTTCGACGTGTGGCCCTTCCTGGTAATTATGCTCGTGCGGGTGTACCACGGCTCGTGTCCCTTGTTACAGGCATCTGTGAAGAGAAAGTGTCCCAGAGCCCGGCTGCGCTGAGGGGGAGATAAGGAAAGAGGCGGGAGAAGTGGGAGGAGGAAAGAATGTCTACGGACTTTAGAAACAACAGCGTCGTTTAAATGTGGAAAAGCAGCATCCGGTATGGAGAATTGGCCAATCAACACCAGTATCAGGGAAACGCCCCCTTGTGGATAAAGTGATCAAACCCCTGTTCAACGTTTCATTCACACAGAACACACGACGGAAGAACACTAATGCCGCTCCATTCTTTCAGCGTTCTGTCCAAATTAGGAGTCATGTTCTTCATTTGCTCCTTCCTGATCATTATTCTCGCGCGGCCAGGTGAGTTGGTGTTTCAATGGTTTGTGTCCGTCATCAGAGCTCGATCCTATCCAGGAGTTATCACACGTCGTATTTATTGTTACAGGAGTCGGTGAAGATTCAGTATCCCAGAGTCCGGCTGCGCTGAGGGTCGAGGAAGGGCAGAACGCAACGATAAATTGTAACTACTCCACAACATACAGTAGTGCATTCCTCTTTTGGTACATCCAATATCCCGGTCAGGCGCCGAGATATGTGCTGAAAGGATTCAGTGATGGGCCAGCCCCACGCAGTCCAGATTTCTCCGACAGATTTGCTGCTGTCTTACACAAAGGGAGCAATGCATTTCCTTTAAGTATCGCAGGGGTACAGCTTTCGGACTCCGTGACGTATTACTGCGCCATGAGGCCCACCCTGTTGAGGGGCGATAGAGGGTCCAAACAAAAGCCTTCCCGAGACATCCAGCGCGCGGTCGTTAGAGGGCGCTGTTGTGTGAGAAATCTGCTGTGTAATAGATCCGGCCACGGTGACACAAATCCATGACGTTCCACATCATACACAATATTCCCATCGATTTCCATGTGAAACGGACCACTATTTCGGAACAGTGTGCCAAACAGATTTCCCACCCTCGCTTGACGAGGTGCAAACGTGGGTAGGACAGGTTTAGACGATATGTGCCAAATGCAGGCAGGTGTGACGAGTGTAGATGGGACACGTTGGCCGGTGTGGGCAGGTAGTGCCGAAGAGCCTGTTTCCACATTGTAAGACTCTATGAATTTATGTCAATGAGTACACTTCTTTTTTTTCGCAGAGATAGTAGACCGAATCACATTTCCCCTCATTTTCCTCTGGGTATCAATTGGATTATTTGAATCCAATAACGGCATATAGACGGTCACAGGATATGCAAGTGATGACGGGATATTGATGAGAAGCAGGGAATGTGATAGGTTTAACCTGGCATCATGGTCGGCTCGGACATTGTAGGCCGAAATGCCTGTCCCTGCGTTGTGCAGTTCCATCTTTTAATTATTGTGCGTTGGCGCCGTGTATGCACGTGTATCCCAGCCCTGGAGGCAACAGATTGCGCCGTCAGGCAGGCGGATATTACCGAGGGGCAACCTTCATTCCGCGAAACGTTCACTGAAGTAGTGACTCAGGTCAAAAATCTTTGAAAAAAGCAAATGCGCAGATTTCTCATGGACCTTCCGGCGAATGAACACGGGAAAGGTGGAAAGAAGGGAGTGGGAGATAGATAGGCAGACAGACAGACAGACAGACAGACAGACAGACAGACAGACAGACAGACAGACAGACAGACAGACAGACAGACAGAAAGACAGAAAGACAGACAGACAGACAGACAGACAGACAGACAGACAGACAGACAGACAGACAGACAGACAGACAGACAGACAGACAGACAGACAGACAGACAGACAGAAGGCAGACAGACAGACAGACAGACAAACAGACAGACAGACAGACAGACAGACAGACAGACAGACAGACAGACAGACAGACAGAAAGACAGACAGACAGACAGACAGACAGACAGACAGACAGACAGACAGACAGACAGACAGACAGACAGACAGACAGACAGACAGACAGACAGACAGACAGACAGGCAGACAGACACACAGACAGTTAGATAGATCGATAGAGAGACATATAGATAGACAGACAGACAGACAGACAGACAAACAGACAGACAGACAGACAGAAGGCAGACAGACAGACAGAAGGCAGACAGACAGACAGAAGGCAGACATACAGACAGACAGACAGACAGGCAGACAGACAGACAGAC